>NW_012118388.1:278645-282961 GCF_000951035.1 Colobus angolensis palliatus
ATATTTAAACAGCAATCCATATTTACCCAAAGTGGGGGTAGAAACATGGTCATACAAAAACTTGTACACACACGTTAATAGTGACTTTATTCATATTTGCCAAAAACTGGAAACTACTCAATTATCCTTCAACTGGTGAATGGTTAAACTGTGATACATCCTTACAATGGAAGACTATTTAACAAGAAATAGAACAAATTACAAATACACACGGCAATGTAGATGAACTGAAATGCATTATGGTAAGTGAAAAAAATCAGACTTAAACAGCTATATAGTGTCTAATTGCATAAGGATCATCTATAAAGACAGAGATGTGGCTGTTGAGGACTGAGGTTGTGGAGAGGGGTTGATTACAAAGGGCACAAGTGAATATTTGCAGGAAAGGGAATCGTTCTACACCTTGATTGCAGTAGTTATATTGTTGCATACCTTTGTCAAAACTCATGGAATGATACACCAAAAAGGGTGAATTGTACTATATATAAATTATATCTTGGCCAGGTGCGGTGGCTCACACTTGTAATCCCAGCACTTTGGGGGGCCAAGGCAGGCAGATCACCTGAGTTCAGGAGTTTGAGACCAGCCTGGTCAACATGGTAAAACCTCGTCTTTACTAAAAATACAAAAAAAATTAGCCCAGCGTGGTGCCCTGTGCCTATAGTCCCAGCTACTTGGGAGGCTGAGGCAGGAGAATCTCTTGAAGCCAGGAGGTGGAGGTTGCAGTGAGCTGAGATCGGGCCACTGCACTCCAGCCTGGGCGACAGAGCGAGACTCCGTCTCAAAAAAAAAAAGGAAAATACAGTCTTTGTCTCAAGAAAGACCTAATTCCTGAGCTGTTTAACATTGAGTAAGTGAGTTAAACCCTTCAATTCTCAGTTTCTACATCTGTCAGATTGTGATAGATAATCCTTACTGCACGATTGATGAAGGTTAAATTAGATAATACCTGTCAGTAAGTTAATACTTAATTCTATGAATGACTCTATAAGGTTGATATTACTATGCATATTTTTTATAGAGAAGGCAATCAAGATTCTCCCAAATATCAGTCTTCCAATGTGCACAGAATGGCACCTAGGTAGCTAACACACTGAGGGTACATTCTGATTTTGCCCTCAGTGTGTTATTTAGTGGGTTACTGAGTGAGATCTGACATCTCCCTTTAAAGTTTTCAGGGTTATATAGAAGTAGCAAGAAGATTCCTCTTATCTCAGGTGACACTATAATTGTTCTTATCAGGGAAGAGACATAGAATCTCTTTTTTATCAATTAGATACTCATTAAGGTTAGCAAACTTTTATTGATCAGTGAAGGAGTGTGTGGCTGGTTAAAGGGATAGTAGCAGCTTAACTGTTAACTGCGAAGCAGGGGACGCCTAACCACTTCTCTGAAAGTATTTTTATATATTTCTGCTGGGTTTTATTAAACATCCAGCAGCAAGGCCTAAGAAGGTTGTTTAAATATTTGAAAGAGGATTGATTGTATGTTTTGACATAGTTGTGCTTTTACAGGAGTAGCAGTGATCGTATGGATTGGTTGTCGGTTTGATGTACTTCTTGCATGAGTGGTGTTGACAAAGTCAGAATATTCCTGAAAGTACATATTTGGCTTCACCAGCATCATTTTGTAATATTGGGGTAAATATTTTTCTTTGTGTGTGGGAACACATTTTTAAAATCACAAAGGAAGGCAGTGAGCCTACATGATTTTTGTATACAAATATTTATCTTATAGACAACTTTTCAGGAACATTTAGTGCATAAAGCCAAGTAGATCTATATATCGATCAGGCTGGCTGGTTTCCAGGGTAGGAGAACTTGATTCATCTCCCATAAATTCACTATTCTCTTTACGCTTTCAGGATTTTCACTGGCAGCATTTCTCCCAAGGCTACAAGGCCTTTGCCACCTACTTGGGCATGGGCGAAGAAGAAGAAAAAAAAAATAAAGGAAGAAGGAGGCATGTATAGAATATTTACAAAGCAAAAAAAGTTTACCTTTGATATCTTTTTTATAAGAAACCTAGAAGAAATAATCGTCGTATATTTTTCTTTGATTTTTGACCTGCTTTTGGCAAAAGAAAGAGGATAAGGCAGTGATGAGGTGGGTTTGGAGCTTGTCCCACCTGCACTCTCCTCTACCCTTTACTTGTCATCAATGTGGCCTGAAGGAGTTCTTTCCAGTTCTGAGTGCAAGCTCATCCCCTCAAAACTGGGTACAATTATATGCCACGTGGGGTTGTTGTAAAGATTAAAGAAAAGTACTTCGCAAACAGTAAGTAATTAATAATTTTTGGCTATTTTTAACTTTTAACAAGAGTATGATCACCTCTGGGAAGGCAGAATGTCTACTAATTAGAATATAGTATTAGAAGTGGGCAAGTTGCTAAATTTTGTTTTTAACCTTACTATTGACTTACCGTATACTTGGCATTAATAATGCAGTTGTTTAAGTTACATAGAAAATTTGATGTTGCAATTTGGTGATGATAACAGGTCCTAAAGTGTTTTCAGAAAGGGATTTGGAGGTAATGAGGGAGGTAACAGGTCACTCAGAGCCTTGTTGACCATTGCAGGATGTTAGCTTTGACTTTTACCACCTCAAGGCTGTAGGAAGAGGTGTAAAATGATCTGAATTAATTTTTTAATGGACTGTTCTGGTTGCTGTGTTAATAGTAACCTGTGACTGGAGGTGGGAAGGGAAAAATAAGGGAGAAACAGAAAGACCTTTCGGGCAGAAAGTGCAGTAAGTAACAGGTGAGAGCTGACGATGGCTTGGATCAGGATGGTTGCAGTGGAACGTTTGAGAAGTAATCATATTCTTGATATATATTCAAAGTAGAGACAATAGCATTGCAGATGGACTTGCTGTAGGGTGCAAGAGAAAGAAAGGAGTCAAAAGTCACTTCAAAGTTTTTAGCCTATGCCACTGGAAGAATCCGGTTGCCCTCAGTAGGGATGGGAACTGAAGTAGAGTAGATTCAGGGTGGAAGATCAGGTGTTCATTTGGTACCTACTATATTTTAAAATGTTCATTTAATTCGAGGTAGAGATGTCAAGTAGGCAGTCAGAGATGTGAAACTGCAGTTTGAAAACAAGTTCAGGCTGGAGATATAAATGTGGAAATAGCTTGCATACAGATGGCATTTGAAGCTACAGACCGGATGAGATCACCAAGAAATATGTGTGGCAGGGAAGACAGCACCAAGGGCTGAGCCCTGGAAGAGTTTGCTTTCATTAAATGATGTCTCCTGAAGATTAAAGGAAAAGCAGCATTATTCAAAAGAGCCCATATCTACATTTGATCACTTTCTTGCCTTGTAATTGCAAAAGGTATAAGTCCTCCTGCTTTTGCCAGGGTTCTGCTGAAAGAGAGTCTGTAATGGGACTCAGAACACAATTCCCCAAAGTATGGCATTTTGATATGCTGAGTACTTTAAAATTAAGCACATTAGAAGGCCTTATGAGCAGGTCACTGTGACCTTCTCTTGCCCTTCTGTCTCCTGCCCCTCCTTCTCCCCCAAAAGGGAGTCATAGAATCCAGAATTCTTTTTCCCCATTGCAGGTCATAGAAATTAGGATTCCTCTCCCTCAAAGCAAACCATAATGTCTACAAAGGTTACTCTCTCCCTCCTCCCTCGAAGATCTTTTTTTTTTTTGAGACAGAGTCTCACTCTGTCGCCCAGGTTGGAGTGCAGTGGCCGGATCTCAGCCCTCGAAGATCTTTATTCCAGAGGCATCCTGCCCCACACCTGAGAGGAAGGAATGGTATGCAAGGAGGTCAAGGAGAATCTGAACAGACAGGTCTTGCTGGATTTTCCTCCTCAGTCTATTAGCACTAGATCATACCTTTTTGTGCAATCACATCTCTACACAGCTGTTCATTCTTCATTGAATCTAAGCATAAGAATTGACAGCTTTCCCTTCAGAAATAAGATCTAAAAGCCCTATCTTCATTTCTGAAACTCTAAAAGATCCTATGTCACATAAAACTTTGATTAACTACATCTGTTATGTTTTTCTCTTGTTAACTTGCTTTTTGCTACGGGAGTTTTGGCTATGACCCTTACGATGGGCGAGGAAAAGTATTAAACCTTTTGGCCCTTACAACAGTAAACACCAGATATAATTTAATCTCTTTGAATGTCTCTTAACTGTCTTGGACTTGTATCTGGAATATATAAAGAACCATAACAATTTGATAATGATAAAACCAACTCTCAAGTAAAAGATGGGCCAAAGATTTGAACTGAAACTTTTCCAAAGAAGGTATAAAGATGGCAAATGAGCACACGAAAAGATGCACATCATTAGT
>NW_012118388.1:284016-300041 GCF_000951035.1 Colobus angolensis palliatus
AGACTCCGTCTCAAAAAAAATAAAAAAATTATATCTCCATAAAACTGATTTTTAAAATATCAGTAGCTTTTTTAAATAAAACAATAAACAGCTACAAAAATATAATAAAACATCAGGACAAACAAAAAGCCACATGGCTTTTAGTGCTGAACTTTTTGAGTTAACTACATCAAAAAGTCAAGAGAAAGCGAGTTACCATGCTGAAGTCTTTCCCAAAGGATGGGCAAGAGGTGGAGAGTTATTGTCCTCTTTCATTTGCAGCATCCAGGAACATTTTGAACAAAGCCAGTGATACACTTGCTGTGGACCTGTTGGATAGCACATTCGCCTCAGTGAAAGATGACCCCGCCTAATGTACTAAAAAGTGTCAGCATACAACAAGCTTGTTGTATTTTTAGATCCCAGACTCAGAGACTCCATGTATGGTATTTTCACACGGGGTGAGGTTGACCCAAAACACCACAGGCAGATTCTCTGGAGTAAAAGATTTTTAACTACATGTCAGCAATGATTAGTTACAAAGGGAAAGAGAATTTGCCCCACTTGACACTAAATGACAGAACAATTTGACAAAAGCTAAAAACAGGAAAAAAATCAGTCCTTAAGACAAGAGGCTGATCCCCAGTAGTGTTAGGGACAAGTCTTTTGATTACATCTTTTGTCCCACGAACAATAAATCCCTACCCTCAAAAGGCTTTCTAGGCTGGTCTCCTAGATTTTGGCCCGGTGACCCCCAAAGTATAATTTGCAGAGTTAAAGTAATCTGACCTGCATTTAATATTTAGTTCCTATATATCTCCACAAAGTGTATTCTGGAGAGGGAGCCATAGAATTTCATTATCCCTCTACAAATCAGGTACAGAACAGACAACATGTTCTATAGTTTTTTAAAGACCTGGGTAACCAGTTAAAGCCACGATTACTGAAGATGCTCTTTAAAACCTCTTGACTTAGTCTTCTAGCCTGGTTGTTATTAATAGTTGTGATGCTGACTTTCTGTGAAAGCTCAATCACAATATTTAGTGATAGTGTGCAGAGGACACCAGACAGGCCCCTGTCATCAGGGCTGGCATTGGTGTGGGAAGAAGACGGATTTAAGAATAAAATGATAATCCTCATAATGATAGTAATTCAAAGTAGCATATGCCAAATTACAAATGTGTGGTAGGAGGAGCAAACACAGTAGAGAAGCAGCACATCATAAACAGAGGTTTGAGAATCAAACGGCTCTGCCCTTGAGTCCAGGTTCCATTCCTTTTTAGCTGAAACACTGGACAACTCACACAACCTCTCTAAGCCTTTGTCTCTTTATCTGTAAAAAACAGATACATAAATTTCCCTGCTTAAACCTGTAAGAACTAAAGGGGATCATGCCTGTAAATGTTTAAGGACAGTGCCTGGCATGGAAAGCACTCAGGAAGTGTTAACTCTTGGTGGTAGAAGAAGCAGTAATAGGATTTGAAATAAGCAGTGATTTCTCCAGTGGTACATGGTGTGTACTTCCGGGGAGGTCTTAGGTGGAGCTATACATTTGGGAGTACAAATAGTACTTAAAATGATGGGCTGGAGGGAGATTATTCAAAGAGAGAAAGTAGATGAAAAGGAGGATAAGGTCTCGTCTGCAGCCCTTCAGCATTCCAAAGTTCAGCATTTTGGAACTGGAATTTTTTCCTCCTTTTTCCTTTTCATTCATTTTAGAATATACTTCTACAACGTTTTACAAATTCCCCACAAATATCACAGCTGTGGAATTAGAGCTCTCTACCTAAATCCTGACAGGCTTCTCCACTCACTTTCATTTCTGTCACTATTAGTGGAACGTGAAAAAATAAGTTTCATAAACTTCCTTTGGCTTATGTCATTTTAGTCCAGGTCTCCATTGTCAGGTTAAAGGTTGAAGCAATTATCTGGATAATTCAGGCAGAACTTACCAGGCCTTTGGGACCCCCTTCTCTTTCTGCTACTTTTGCCTGAGTAACCAGGGAATCACTTCAATCCTTTTTCTGCTCATGTAACTCTGGTCTGACTATGTCTTTACCCACTGGACCTTGTCACTGAAATAATATTTATTGGAATAAATCTTATTGGAATAAATATCATATTGGAAACAAATACCAATGAGGGAAGGCACGCTCATTTCAAATGTGGGTGCATTTAATTTCCATATGGACTATGCTGTGAGCCAGTGCAAAAGGCAGATCTAAAGCGTAAGGGATAAATGAAGGCAGACAATCAGGAACGGAGTCCTTGTCAGAATAAAAGGAAATCAAGCTCACAAAAGGTAAAGGAGATGAATTTTCTTGACAAGAGCCTGTATTATCATTTATTGTTATTTATGGCTCTTTGAAAGAATAGCTAGAATACTAAAATAAAGAACATTTTGACCCATATCACAAAACAGCATGTGAATTTATAGCCTCCTCGTTAGAGATATTTTTCTAATCAAGAGGCAGCACATCACCCTCATGAAAAAGGATGTGGCAGGGAGGAGGGCAGAAAAGAGATTTTTGATGGAAAAGTCTGGAAAATGTTACTTGTTTAAATGCTTGGGTTGGGATAAATAACAGCAGGGTAAATGAAAATCGCACCAGCAAAGGATACCCTCCCGTTTGTGTGACTGAACATAAGTCCATGAAACTTACGGTGGTGCCCAAATAAAGAGAAGCCACCAGCTCTAACTCAGCATTGACCGAGCCTGTCAGATCTTATCTTAATGAGCTACAGATCCTAGGACAGGAGAGGAACAAAACGAAGCTGTGTGATAAGGTACACAGCGCCGTAATTGGATCAAGCTGAGGCAGCGGTGGTCCTCAACAGCAGCTGTGGGTACAAATGAAAGGGCTGTCACTTGCAAATAATTTGCTACGTTTCAGTTTTCACTTTTGTCCATAGAGTTGTGTGTCAGAAGAAAAGTCTAAGAGCATAGCTTTCCCTTTTGCATTTGCCTGCCAGAATATTTCTCTCTATCTACACTTCAGCAAATTTAACATGATAAATCTCGAGATGTTTGAAATCCTTTATTTACATGAATCCAATATACTTCCTCAGATCTTACAACCTCACTCTGCATCCAGTAAATTCCCTGTGTTGCTAGTGCAGTGTTGCAATTTGCATTGCATTTTCCACGATTTGCCAGTGTTCCCAAGAAATACTCGGTAAATACTGATCCTGGGCACTGTGAAATGAGCCCTTCAGAGTCAACTGAGGTTTTGTTACAAATGAACAAGCATTTAGCCTCCCATGATCCACAGCAATTTTATGACAGTTCCATGGACATTGTTTTAGTAATCCAATGTTGCATAACAAACTACCCCCAAATTCAGTGGCTTAAAACAATAATTGATTATTTCTCATCATTCTGTAATCTGGATTGGGTTTAGTGATACTGTTCTTCTGCACTCTGTGGTGTCTGCTGGGGCTGGAACCTGTAAGATGGCTTCTTTACTCACACGTCTGGCACTTCAGCTGTGATGTTGGGAACAGGGGGTGGCTGGGCAAGCATTCCTCTCCACATGCCCTCTTCATGTGGAGAGCATGGTCTTAGAGAGTTCTGATGTGTTACATGGTGGTGGCTTACAGGAAGGAGGAGGCAGAAGCTTCCAGTACTCTTAAGGCCAGAGCTTGTCCCAGTATATCACTTCTGACATATTGTACTGATTCAAGCAAGTGATGGGGCCAGCCCCGATCAAGGGAGGGGAGATTGGTAGCGGTAGGGATAGATCCCCACCGTTAAGGGGATGAATGAGCAGTGTGTGTGTACAGGGAAGGAAAGAACTGATGGTGGCCATTTTTAGAGGCCTCATAGATGCCTCTTGGACTGCTCGGTGGGGACTGAGGAGGACTTGAATTGGATTTGTTGCTTGTAACTGGTTTGTTTCTTGTTTTGAGCATATTATCTCAGAGGTATGAGGAACTCTAGACATTTAAACAGGGATTCTCAAACAATTTTGTGGTAATCCACACGGGAAGTTTTATGAAACAATGTTGACTCTTAATCTGTCGTTGAATTCTGAAGTCCTTTATTCTGTTTCGTTTTAAAGAAAGTTTGTCTTGACCCATGACATTGATTTCATTACCTACCAATGGCATAACATTGTGATTTGAAAAATACCAGTCTAATCCTATCTACTCATTTTACAGATGAGGTGGCTAAGGATTAATGAGGTTGGGTGACTTTTTAGAGGCAGAACTAGTATGCAGGTCTCCTGACTCAGAGGTGATTAAATACCCTATCAGTTTTCCATACTGCATTTATAAATACAGAGTAAGCAGTCACGGCAAAGTTAACAACACTAAGAAATCATCATAGATCCAATATTCTTAACTAAATTACAGACTTTATTTGGACTAGTGAAATAATTAACTCAATAGATCCAAAATATTATCATTTCAACATGTGATCAACACAAAAAATTATTAAGATACTTTACATCCCCTGTCTTGCACCAAACATTTAAAATCTGGTGTGTGTTTTACTCTCACAGCACATCTCCGTTTAGTCAGCCACATTTCAAGCCCTCAATCACCACATGTGGTTGGTGGCTACTGTACAGGACAGTACAGTCCTACTGTCACAACTCAGAGAAGAGTGGTCAGCAACAATCTACTTATTATGCATGTGAATTATCTGTAGGGAACCTGAGCACATGCAATGCTGATGGGGCCCGAGAGCCAGGCGGAGTGGAATTCCAACTCTGCAGTTTATCATTGGTTGTGTGACCTGACACGTAACTCAAATTTTCTGGACCTCCTTTTCTTCATCTGTCAAAAGAAAAAAAAAAAATAGGAAATAGAAAATAAAGAAGATAGCACCAACTCATGGGGTAATCAGGTGGACTGAATGAGACAACACACGTTAAATGTGAACACAGCACCTTACCTGGAGTCGGTACACAACAAACGTTAGCTTCTAGTGGTCATCTATGTCACTAACAATAGATCAATTTATGTGCACTTTCTTTGGGTTAAGTGATATGAACGGACCCATTTGGGCTCTGGTTAATATTTTAGAAAGGCTCAACAGATGCTTATTGCCAGACACTGGGCTGAGTGCTAGGAGTATAAAGATGAAGAAAAAGCACTTCAGGAGTTTACTATTTAGTAAAAGACAGATAGCATTTAAATAAGAATTCTGCATTTTCTGTGTATATGTGTTTGTGTTTGTGTATTTGTGATGGGGTGGAGGATGGAAATTGTTGTGGCAATTTAATTAATTTTTAAAATTATAAAACAAATATACCTTTAAGAGTTATGAAAACAGTTAAAAAAATTAAATATTGGTGGGACACGGTGGGTCACACCTGTAATCCCAGCACTTTGGGGAGCCGAGGTTGAGGATCACAAGGTCAAGAGATCAAGATCATCCTGGCCAATGTGGTGAAATCCCGTCTTTACTAAAAATACAAAAATTAGCTGGGCATGGTGGCACATGCGTGTAGTCCCAGCTACTTGGGAGGCTGAGGCAGGAGAATCGCTTGAACTCCGGAGGCAGAGGTTGCAATGAGCTGAGATCACGCCACTGCACTCCAACCTGGTGACAGAGTGAGAGTCTGTCTCAGTAAATAAATAAATAAATAAATAAATAATAATATCAGTAATCCTGTCATCTTCACAATTAGCTTTTTCTGTCTTTTAAGATATTTATTTTAGAGTTTTTTCATTTGATTAACATTGTGTGTTTGTAATCATACTGTAGGTATAGTCACTTAACTTCTATATTGCTAGATATTTGCTGCAGAATCTGAAAGACTATTTGTAAAGAGACAGTTACCTAAGGCATTTTTAAATAAATGATTTAAGCTGCATTCATTAGCAGGAATAAAATTTATTTATTTCTTATTACAGAAGGAGGTGGTGAACTCATGGAAGTGGTTAGATGTGTTTAAGAAAGCTATCAGTGATAATGATAAGGAGAGCTAATTTTTCCTGAGCACAAGTATTGTGCAAACCCAGCAGTATGACTCCAGAGCCCTGTCTTGTCTAATAACCTATACTGTCTTCAAAAAAACTTGTGTGTTTGTTTTAATCTAAGTGTAACATATGTTGATTTCTTAAAGTCTGGATATATACAGAGAACTAGAAAATCACAATAATGACTACCAAATGTGTAATTGTCTTTGGGAAGTTACACAATGGACTATGCACTTTCCTTCCTCCCTCCCTCCCGCCCTCCCTTCCTTCCTTCCTTCTCTATTCTGCATTTACTTTGTATTATGTGATTAATAATTTTAACTAAATTGTCTTTTTCTGTTATAGATACAATTTGAGGGATGAAATATCTTGAACTTTCAGAACGAGAACGAAAATCTCATTGATGTATTTTTTTTTTTTGAGACGGAGTCTCGCTCTGTCTTCCAGGCTGGAGTGCAGTGGCACCATCTCAGCTCACTACAAACTCTGCCTCCCAGATTCACACCATTCTCCTGCCTCAGCCTCCCAAGTAGCTGGGACTACAGGCGCTCACCACCACGCCCGGCTAAGTTTTTGTATTTTTTAGTAGAGACGGGGTTTCACCGCGTTAGCCAGGATGGTCTTGATCTCCTGACCTTGTAATCCGCCTGTCTCGGCCTCCCAAAGTGCTGGGATTACAGGCGTGAGCCACCACACCCGGCCTCACAGATGTATTTTTAAATATTCTATTCATTGTGTACTGGTCACAAGACACACAGATCTAGGTCTGAATTCTGGCTCTTATATTTGCTAAATATATTCCTTTTGGGCAGCTTATCTTTTTTGAGACTCAGTTTCCTTATTTGTGAAATAAGAACAAGAAAAATGCCTTCCTTCCAGGGTAGTTTTGAGGTTTAAAAAAGATAATGTATGTAAAGCTTGTACTATTACAAAATACACTTCACACACATTGACCACAGAAAGTGTTCAATAAATGGTTGCATAACAGTCAGTCAAAGATACCACAGTTAACTACATGTGATCTTTATCTCACAGCAGTCATTTTGAAATCCAGGCTTTTTTTTTTTTTAAGATAAAACTGCTTTGTTTTGCCTCCATTCTCTTATTTCTCATTTATCTTTTCAAGAATCAAATATAGAGGATTTTAAGCAGGATGTTTCTTTTATTACTTAAAGAGGACTGCTCTTCTAACTCTAACAGTGAGGCCATGAGGCTTGCTGCCCTGGCATGGAAGGAGAACATGAGGAAATGGAAATGGAAAGCCAGAAGTTGGTCCCTTCTGTTCCAGGAGGATGTGGGGAAGAGGCAGACAGAGAAAGAGTGGTGAGATCCATCTGCCCCTTGGTTTGGTCGGCATCTCATTGGCACACGGGAACTTTAAATCATCCACATAATTTTGGGATTCTGAGAATGTAAGTGCTAGTGGTGTGGTATGTGGGACGTGGAGTGCAGGCTCTTACAACAATTCCAATCTTTGCTATAGCCCAAATTGGTTTAGGAGTGATAGTGCTGTGGCTCTGAGGAATAAGCTTGAGTGACCACTCCTGGCTCTCCTTGGCCTGTGGGAAGCTTGGAGGAATTGGCCTGGTGAGGAACTACAGAGGCCACAGGATCCCAAGATGGGAATCAAGGAAATGAATTTAAATGGTTGGGATTATGGACTTTAGCAATAAACACCAGAATCTCACTTTCAGCAAAATGTGGGATAGAAACATTATACCTCTACAGCACAAGCTCACCACACCATTTGTAGCAGAAAACACTGGGTGAATTTATAGACTCTGCTTCCCCAGTGCCAGCATTAGGTCACATTAGCTGCATTCTTCCACACGACAACATTTTGACAAGTAGCAGGGAAAGGATAAGATTGTTCAAAATCCTGAAAAGACACTGTTAGATCAGAAGAGGCTGTGCTATCTAAAGAGAATAAGTAAACTATTGGATCTGACTAAGTGTATCAGATTGGGTTAAAATTTATTTTTTCCCCTATCAACTGGAGGTGTGAGTGTATATGTTTGCATAGTTAAAAAGGATGGGAAGTTCCTTTTAATGAGATGGGTAAGATTCTGAGAGCCCTTTTGGTGACAGGGAGATCAAAGTTTCCATTTCGAACATACTAAATTTGAGATGCCTGTTAGATATCTAAATGGAGAGAATGGGTAGGATTTTAGGTATGTTAGCCTGATATTCAGAAAAGAAGGCTGTGGTGAAGATAAAGATGGAGTTACAGCAAATAGATGGTGCTTTTGTGCCAGGTCATAGCTGGCCCTTGGCAAGTTAAGTGTTTGAAGAACATATACCTCCCATTTGTTTCTTTTGGAAACCACTGCATGAATAGCTGGGGCTGGGAGGATGGAAGCTTAACTTGTTGCCCCTTCATCTACATCATAATCCTAAGGAAAATGGAAAAGTGGCCGTGGACTGCACTGGCCTGGAGGGTGTGTAATGCTGCTGAGTATGAAATTCTTAGACATATGCAGGGTTGTCCGTACAGAGGGGACTAAGGCAGGCCTGCCGACACTCCCATGTACTTCATGAAAGGAGTAGTGAGGACGTTATTTGCACGTCATCCAGGTTGATATTTTTAAAGGAAAGTCCCATTCTTTCGTCACTTCATGGTTTAACATGAATGCATGAGAAGGGATGACATTAAGGGTCCTTTGCCTCTGACTGCACACTAACAAAAGCCACTTACCTTCTATTGTTTCTTCCCAATAGCTTATGATCCGGGCCTGAATATCCTTCCATCTGTCTATTGGGGTTTTCACCATCCTTGTGCCATATTCATGCTTTATGATGTGGCGACATTTAAGGCATGTAACTCTCATTTCCTTCCTTCCATTTGTACTATCCATGTTTACCTCTACTTCACATATCCATCTTCTCTAAGTGTGTTCAGATGTGATGGTGTGAATACGTGCTCTATTTCACGTCACTGGAGAGGGATGCTGTCTTTCCAAGTAGATGGATTTGAACCAATCTTCTCGCCATCACTGGCATAATATACAACTCCCACTCGGTTGAGGTGTCAACAAGTCCAGTGTCATACTTGACTTGTTTTGAGTTGCTGATTCTGTGGAGTCTGTCTTCTTCTTGAAACAAATGAAGTCTCCTTTTCTGAGTATCCCAAACAAAGTATAAGACAAAGGCTAATAATTACCATGGTATTAATAGTAATTATAATATTGATAGATAACACTTGTTAAATATTTTCTTACATACTGGGGTACTGGGTTCATTTTTTCACAAGCGCTATCTTAGACACAGGTGAGGTAGGGTATGGGAGGCCATGTACACAGTGGTTAGGACCCAGGATCTGAAGCCAAACTGTGTGGGTTGGGATTTTGGCAGTATCACTTACAAGTGTGTGATCTGGACCCCCTTTTGCCTTGATGTTTTAATATGAAATAATAATAGTGAGGAAAACAAGAATACCTACTGCACAGAGTTGCTTCATGGACTACATTTGGAAACACAGCCAAAAAAAATCAGAAAAAACACTTGGCACACAGGGATCCATAAATATCAGCTTTGTAAGTATCAGAATGACATGTCCTCCTGTCAAAAATGAGAAAAATAAATATAAGTGATCCTAAACTGTACCATGATAGGTGGAATATTCAGACTTAAAGCCAGGTTTGTGTAAGGTGATACATCATCCAGTAATCTAGGGGCCAAGAGGCCCACCTAAGATACTTCTGATACTTGTATATAACTAATGAACGTTGCAGTCTAATGTGAGCTAGTGGTAAACATGTCACATGCTGTATCACATGAGTACCTGTTATATCACTTTCAAGACAAGAACACAGTACTTCCATTTTACTGGACTTTCTCACCAGTTCAGATAACTCTGATCCATATGCAAACTAAAACAACAAAAATTACAAAAACAGCAGTTGTGTGGATATACCTGACTACTACCACATCAGTTCTTGGCCTATATATGTAAAAGCATTTTCTAAACTTTAAAGCTCTTACGGCTATTATCCCAGGATGCCTATTGTGTGGGTACCAATACCTAGGAATATTTGTGCCATCTGGATAGAAATATAAAGGCCCTGAAAGTTGATGCTATAACTCTCAACGCATTTTTTTCCCTCTATTTTTTTTTTTTTTGTTTCTAATGTTGACAACCACCCACATGGTATTCACTGGTTCTCAGTGCAGCCCACAGAAATGCCAGCTGGCTGCATGCCAGTGTCAGGGGGATGAGATTGTTGAGAGCTTCCTCATAGCAAAACCCTGTCGACGACAAGCATTGTTTCTGAATCTGAAATATTTTTCTTTTTCTGTCCCTTTGGTTTCTCTTCCCACTGGGGAATGGGACTCAGAATGGGTAACTAATTATATCATGGTAGCTGAGATGCCTAACAACACCAGTTCTCATATTTATGCAGCATCACTCACTTGGCTGTACCAGCTAATGTGTGGAGATTGGGTGAAGCTGTCAGCATCCACGTGCGGCGTCGCCGGCAGCTCTGGTGTGCCTTCTTGTAGTTCCATGCTTGCTTTTAAAAATATGATTTGTTTTCTCCAGGCCTGTCCAATGCACCACATTTAGAGAGAAACACGATGAAAACACAATTATAACAATCTTTTTCTTACATGAATAGAAATACCAAATTTTCCTGTTTGAGAACAAATGATCACCAAAATTCAATTACAAGCATTTGTAAACCAAAGATCCTTCTTCTATCCTGATAACAACTTCTCAAGTAGCATCACAGGTTCACTCTAAGGAATATTCTTTATTTGGAATCTGGTCTTGTGCACACTGGATTGCTGATTAGAGCAATAAATGAAGGAAGCTTGGAGAGCTTCACAGTACTTCCTAGACCGTATAAAAACACATTACCTTTTACTCAACAAGCATAATGCTTTAAAAATTGATCCTCACTGGCTTAAGGACTTTTGTTGGCCTCTGAAATCTCTCATGCAAAATCTAAAGGATTCAGACCATATGTATTATGCACATAATGAAAATTGGCGAGCCTTCAACAAGTGTATGATTTGTGCATACCATTTTAATAACTTTATATGTTACTATGCTTATATTAGTCTGCCAGGAATGAGATCAGTTCACCAACTCAAGGTTTCTTTAGATCATGATGGAGCTAGGATTCATAGGCTTATCATTCAAGATACTCCTGTTTTACATTAGGTACTGTGACAGTTCAGAATATTGTGTTATCTCTTATGGAGGACAATCTCCTACCAAGGCTCCTAGAGACTGCCAAACTGGATTTCAAGTAGCTCTAGATTTGAGTATAACAATAGAAGAGAAAGATTGATTGATGATCCTCTTCTGCCATAAACATGAGGTTTCCTTGTGTCTGCAACTTCTGACCAAGTGATGTCCAGTAATTATGTACAATGCGGCTATGGTTTGGAATATTTCAGTTGTCCTTCTATGTATGTGCATATTGTGCATTTCTTTGGTAGAACAATAGATGAATTAGGGTTTACTGAGCACTATGACTAAGCATGTTCTAAGGGCTTTACATGTGTTAGTCCATTTAATCATCACACAGTCCTATGAAGTGACATTACTATTTTTCTAATTTTTAGACAAGGACACTAAAACACAGCAAGGTTAAGTGATTTTCCTAGGGTCACACAGTTGGTAAGTGGTGGGAGGAAAACAGACCCAGGCACTCCTATTCCAGGCATAGTGCTTTTAACCTCTTTGTGCCCATAGACTTTGAGAGACAGCTTTTTTTTTTTTTTTTTTTTTTGTAGAAGTAGCAGTAAGGGAATTTTTCAATATTAGGTGAATCCAGAAGAGAAGCAAGGACCCTCTGATTTCTGATGCATAAACTTCCTGGCTTGTTAGGTTTCTTTGCCTGATTAGTAACAGCTTGCAGGATTCCTTAATTTGGGGAAAATTCTAAGTCTACTGTAGCTACACAATTTCTCCTTAGCAAAAAAATTATTCTGAATGGGTAACATACTGAAAGCACATGAAGGAACTGCAAATTGTAAATGGTATGAGCATAAAGATTTCCTCAACACGTGGCTGTGGTAGGATAGGCATTTCCAAAATGGGTACATCCACAGTTCCAAGCTTTCCCTAAGAAAGAAATAGGGTTCCACCCAAAAGGAATGTAGTGCTCCCAATAGTCAAAGTATCTGGTCATGTATCTAGAATAAGGAGCACTACTGTGCCCTCCTGTCAGAGGAAGTGTGAGCATCACATTTTCAAGCTACATACAAAGTTATAAGACATTTTCTTTAAATGCACTGCATGGTGCGTTTGATTAAGAACTGGACTTTCAAGGCATTCCTTTGAGTAGAGTGTTTTGATTCACTCCTATCAGGCCTAGCCCTGCCTCATAAATAATGGAACAAGTCTTCCATGCCCCTGAATTCTGAGCTGTGGCAAGCATTTGAGGAAATACTGAGTCACTGAGATTCTCAAGAGTCCTAATGAAATGAGGACCAGTTGAAATTCTACCCTTGGGGACCTTTGCACAGACTTTACTTTGGTCCGTGGCTAGGACACAAAAGGGAGGTGAGCCATTGGTTCATTTGTTTTCAATCCATACCATATTATTCCATATAACACAAGCCACTTCTCTCTGGTATAATATCAACTGCATTCTCTCCTTCTTGGCCTTAACCAGACCATGAGTCCTTTAGTGTCCCCTCCTGATTATATTCTCTCTTGCTCCATACAAAATCATTAGCAGCACTTGTGCATGATTTGGTTGATTCTCTTGCCTGTTTGGCTGCTCTTAGAATCCTAGAGCAGTTCTGCAAATGAAAAAGTGTCCAAGTAAAGGCTCTACATGTTAGGATAATTCAGTAACTAATGGTTGCACTGTTAATTTGATTTTGCTGCTGATCAGAGATAGGAAGAGAATTGTAATTGAAATGCATTGCAACCGATTTGTAAATGTTGGTACACATTATCCGTCATTGTTATGCTATTATGCTATTAACATAAATTATCACATAGCGGTAATTTGAAATTGTGAACTGACACAGGTATATCTCATTTCTGGCAATAATGACACATAAAGGAAGGAGGTCAGGCTAAATGTTGCATAGTATTATTGTGTGAACTACTGATGGACAGTAGTGATTAAGTGATGTTAGCATTGAAAAATTAATTTGTTCATAGCATTTTTATTTTTTGTCATTCATAAATTTTATGTATCACATTCAAATGATTAATAGATTTTTTTTAAGAACATACTTTTAGGGCTAACTTTACTTTTTCTTTTTCTTTTTCTTTTTTGTTTTTGAGATGGAGTCTTGCTCTGTCACCCAGGCTGGAGTGCAGTGGCACGATCTCAGCTCACTGCAACCTCCACCTCCCGGGTTTAAGCCATTCTCCTGCCTCAGCCTCCCAAGGAGCTGGGACTACAGGAATGTGCCACCACACCCGGCTAATTTTCTTTGTATTTTCAGTAGAGACAGGGTTTCACCATGTTGACCAGGCTGGTTTCCAATTCCTGACCTTGCGATCCACCCACCTCAGCCTCCCAAAGTGCCGGGATTCCACCCAGCCACCAAGCCTGGTCAGGAGTAATTTTTCTAAAGTCACTTCTGCTTCACACTGACATTAATTTTAGTGAGTTTTTGTTTCACATTTTTTTTTTAGCTTTATACATAGTGATAGGACATTTTCTTTAAAAAATTAGAGGATGCAAGAAGACACTGTTAAAAAGAGAAGTTCTTTAACAGTGAATTCTTGGTTGACTATATGAACCACCAATTCATTTGTGTATTGATCAAGTGCCTTCCCTATTCTTAAAGCAAGTTAGGACAAAAACAATAAGCATATGCTTCAGGAGACGAGTATTCATTTTGACTAAAGGAACTGTGTATGCAGGCAGATTCCATGTTGACTCTATACTATGGAGAAATACTTTCCGGTTTCCAGTGTAGTCTATCAGATTACATACTATATTTGGTCTTTGGGATCGACTAATGAAAAGAAAACTAAGATCGATTATATGATGGGAGACAAAGCCAGATGAGAAACATTGGATTCCTCGGATTTAGGCTTTGAAAATCTTACATGCTCGAAGCCTCTCTGCCAGAGGTTATCAATGGATACCGCAATGAAAACATTAGACAGGTGTCACTGTGAGATCTTGCCACAGCCAGATGTCAAGAAAAAAAAGGAAAATGACAAATGGACCCTTAACAGAATAATGTGCTATCATCACATCCCCTCCCAAAGAGTCCCATCAGTTCTAGGACTGTTGAGTCTATGAGAGTCATACAATACAACTATTTATGAGATGGAGAAGACACAACAACACCTGTGACATTCTGGAGCTGTGAAATGGGAGGCCTAAACAGGTTCCTTGAGGCTCAGGTGTGGAAGTAGCTGCACATAAACTTATAGAGAACATGCCATAACAATTCTTAGTTATTCTCAAATGTGGCATGCTAAATGCAGTGTCAGGACACAGGAGTTTTTTTTCTAAGTGATAAGTTCTACAATAATCATGAAGGATGAAAGACATATGCCATCAAAATTACCCTTGAAAATCTCAAGAAGATGCCATATTGAAGACTGAGACAATCTCTCAGTGAATCCTACACTGCCAGCTTTATTCCCAGGTTTGATAAATCAGTACAGATTTCTGCGCACCAGATGTAGTAGGTGCCATTCCTTTAGGGCCATAAAGTATGAGAAATACGTATTTTTAAACACTAGAATCTGAGTCAACATAGCACAGATACTTGCGTGATGAGGGGCACGTGAGAACTGGGGCTGGCTTGAGGAACAAATTTTCATATTCTCACATTCCACCTTCAATTCTCTCTGGGACATACATACCTTGAGTGAAATGGCCAAAATTGCGGTCTGTATTGCTTTCGTAAAATTTTTCCCTTTCACTCTCTTCCTCTCTTTGCACTGCCTCTTGTTCTTTTCCTCTCCTATCCCCTTCTTTCCTTCCCCTCCCCTGTGAACTCTCAGCATTATTTATATTTCCCCCACTAACTCTTTGAGATGGGGTAGAAAAATTAAGCCTTAAAAAAAAAAACCCAAAAACTTATATATGGTCTTTCCACAGCTCTAAGGTTTCTAATTTCAATTTCTAGTTTAAAAACTGTATGTCTTATTTTCTGTTAGCAGGATTTCTTAACTTTTTATAGGCCAGGATTTTTGAGTAGTCGATGAAAGCAAAGGGCCCTTCCCCAGAAAAATGTACTATTTGCATTCAAATTCAATTTTTCAAAAATCAAGGTGAACTCATGGTCCTATAATCCTTAACTAAGATTCTCTAGAGTTTCTCTTTCACCACAAGTTTCTTTTTGTAATTGCAAGTGTCCCATGTTCTTGTAATCTAATATTCTATGTTTTAGAGGGAGACTATAATGATAATAATGACGATTATACTAGGAATAAATAGGTAACATTCATTAAGAGCTTAAATCTGTATAGGCATTAGGCCAAGTTAACTCATTTACCCTTTACCAAAACCCAGTGATGAATGTGTTGCTGTTGTCATTTACTGTTAAGAAAACTGAGGTAGGGAAGCTAAGAAGTTTGCTCAAGATCGCACGATTAGTGAGCAGCTGAGTTATAATTTGAGCCCATTTGCAGTCTGGTTTGAGAGGCCAGTCTATGAACCATTTGGCAATACTGCTTTGCTATATATTAAAAGACACTGGGTTTCTTTCCTACCTGGCTTGGTGAAAAAGAGAAGAGAAGATGAGCATGGCCATATTGTACCATCAGATTGTGACTCTCTAACACTGGTCCTTTCTAATCAGGAGAGCATCCCTCCTTAAAGGAGAGGATGTGCCTTCTCTTAGTATTTGATGCTTGCTCTTGACCTACAACTACATCTATCCAGTCTTAACGATCAGTCCTCCTGGTAAGCACTGGAGTCATTTCAGCAGTTTGATAGCCTGATTTTGGATTCTTAAAAACATTATGCCTACTTTCCAGAATAACTTAATCTCATATTGTAATTTCAGAGAATGTTTAATTAAAAAAAGATATTATTGAGGCTTCAAGCATGTAATGACTTTTCATACATATCAGAAATCTAACCTGCAGTATCTTAAGGAAGAAAACAAATTTATTGGATTGTGGTGTCCAAAGAACTACTGAACAGAGAAGTCGTGGGAGGAGCAGGGAGGCC
>NW_012118388.1:305246-307950 GCF_000951035.1 Colobus angolensis palliatus
TTTGTAGAGGTCATATTTTCAGCGTTGAACTAGAACCAAGATGGGAAGGAGAAATTTCTTTCTCATTCTTTTTTATTTGCATTAAGTGAGAAAAATACATTTACATTTGGGACTTTGCATATTTGAAAATATGTGGAAGTCAGGTTGAAGATTTTCTTCTTGACCAGCTTCAGTGAGTGTGAGAAATAGTGTTGTGCTAGGGATGGGTACATGTGGCAACGAACCCCATTATTTGGAAAAATGAACATCAACAATTTTAGCTCAAATACTTCTTTTTAAAAGATGCTTTACATGTAGATTTATATTTAGTATTAACAAATCTCTTTTGTCTAGCATGAACTCTGGGAACGTGATGATAATACTAGGGCTAATTTGTAGTAATGTTTCTTGCACCTGGGAATAAATGTGCATCTGTACAGAAAGTTGAAAAAACAATTTAATGTTGAATAAATATAATCTCTAATTTATGGTGGTAGTAGGCTGTCCTAGTAGCTTGAAAGGACAAGCTGGCATATATGGGGAAAACAAGGAGCAGAAGGATGAGACAGGGTGGGACAAATGCAAGAAAGGGGCAAAATTGACAAGAAATGAAGTGTGCTTACAAAGACTGTAATTGATCTAAATATATGCTCTAGCTGATAGACACCCTCCTGAAGTTGCCACCCTGAAAAAAAAAAAAAACACTCTTGGTTAGTTTTATCCTTGTCCCACTTTCCTTCCGAGTCCTTCAGGAAGAACTTTCAGGCTCCCTTTCTTCTGTGCTCTAGACACTAGGACAGGGTCAAGAAATCTAGAAGCAATGAATCAAGTGTTATTTGGAACTGATTTGAATGTAGAGTCTGACCCTTTGCATCTTTTGGAAATATTTCAAGAAATACATAGCCAACTCCAAGGAAAACACATTTTTACCAAATCCCTCAGTAATAGGACAGAAAAGAACTTTAGGAAGAACTTAAGTACAGTTCTAATTTTTATTATGTCAAGAACATACGAGATGAGGTGAAGCCTCCAGACTGTCTTTATAATGGAGATAAAAATTCCCAAAAACATACCTTTTTACCTCCTGCAAATAATGACTTAGGGTTCAGCTAGAAACTTACTTCCAAACTAAAGGTTTTCCATCCATTGTGGAATAGTTTATTTCTTTTGGAAAACTTGCAAACCATCTCTCCATATGCAAAAGAGTGGAACAATGGTAGGCAGAAGGGAATAGAAAAACAAGGAACACTTTGTCTTCAAAATAACAAATGGTTATTAGAGTATTGGCAAAGGGATAAGAAGATGCAAAGGACAGAGTGTGTGAAGAGAAAGAAGAGAACCACAGAAGGGTCAGACTACCAGCTGTCTACCCCCTACAAACCTCTTAGGGCAGAGAGAGATTGGGAGGGGACTCTCTTCTTCATCCTAGCCCAAACACTCCAGAGAAAAAGGCAGGTCTATTAGTCTTCTAGGGCTCCCATAACAAAATACCATAGATTAGGTAGCTTAAACACCAGAAATCAGTTTCTCACAGTTCTGGAGGCTAGAAGTCCAAAACCAAGGTGTTAGCAGGGTTGGTTTCATTCTGAGGCCTCTCTCCTTGGCTCGCAGATGGCCACCTTCCCATTGAGTCCTCAAATGGTCTTTCCTCTGTTGGCCCACACCCCTAGTATCTCTCTGTGTGTCCAAATTTCTCTTCTTATAAGGACACAACTCAGATTGGATTAGGGTCTAGTCCAATGGCCTCATTTTAACTTAATCCTCTCTTTAAATCCCCTATCTCCAAATGCGGTCACACTCTGAGGTACTGGAGGTTAAAGCTTCAACATATGAATTTAGTGTGGGTTAGGGGGACACATTTCTGCCCATAACAGCAAGATAGCTCATCAGCCTGTCAGCCTCATAAAAAGGCATCATTACAGAGATGAGCAGAGATTTTTGTTGTTGTTGTTTAATTGGAGCAATATTTCTGTAAGGTAGGCTAATGCAAAGTGTGGTCATCATTTACTTTCAGCTATCAAGACTCTGGAGACATAAGGTAGACAGTGAGTAAACTGGCTCTTTGACCCAGGTGTGGCCTGACTTTTGCATCAGCTCTTTTCATAGGAGACTGAAGTATTTAGAGACAAAATATTATGTTTGCCTGAGAATGGATTTCCTAAAAGGCTACCAATCCTGCTACAAAGGCTTTGCTACCATATACCTCTCATTGCTGTGTTTACTCACCACGGTGGAGCGTTTCCAATCCTGTCAACTTGCCTTTGATTTTACATTTTTTATTGTAACTTTCTAGCCAAATATCAATGCTGCTGTCTATCTTTTATATGTTCAAAATAAAAAATTGCGCAGTGGTTATGTTTTTATTTTATTTAAAGATTATTTCTATTTTTGGCAATCTTTCACAGCTCCTTTCAGCACTGATGCTACAATAAACCTTTTGAAACTCTGGCTTTTATGAAGAACAAAACAAGCCAGAGAATTACTTCACCCCACAAAGTTGGGAAACAGATTTTATTTGCACCCTTTAGTGTTCATAAATCCTATATATCTCCATTATAGGTTTACCTTAAGAATGGAATTTTGTGTCTTGCTTGCATTTTATAAATTTTGTCTGGAGTATTTCACATAAGGAAGTACTTTCGTATCTTTTATTTAGAACCAAGACATCTTCTGGGCTAAAGACGTGACTTTTAGAAATGGAGTTAGGAAATGATAGTCTGCCCCA
>NW_012118388.1:308000-311925 GCF_000951035.1 Colobus angolensis palliatus
GAGTCTGACCCTTTGCATCTTTTGGAAATATTTCAAGAAATACATAGCCAACTCCAAGGAAAACACATTTTTACCAAATCCCTCAGTAATAGGACAGAAAAGAACTTTAGGAAGAACTTAAGTACAGTTCTAATTTTTATTATGTCAAGAACATACAAGATGAGGTGAAGCCTCCAGACTGTCTTTATAATGGAGATAAAAATTCCCAAAAACATACCTTTTTACCTCCTGCAAATAATGACTTAGGGTTCAGCTAGAAACTTACTTCCAAACTAAAGGTTTTCCATCCATTGTGGAATAGTTTATTTCTTTTGGAAAACTTGCAAACCATCTCTCCATATGCAAAAGAGTGGAACAATGGTAGACAGAAGGGAATAGAAAAACAAGGAACACTTTGTCTTCAAAATAACAAATGGTTATTAGAGTATTGGCAAAGGGATAAGAAGATGCAAAGGACAGAGTGTGTGAAGAGAAAGAAGAGAACCACAGAAGGGTCAGACTACCAGCTGTCTACCCCCTACAAACCTCTTAGGGCAGAGAGAGATTGGGAGGGGACTCTCTTCTTCATCCTAGCCCAAACACTCCAGAGAAAAAGGCAGGTCTATTAGTCTTCTAGGGCTCCCATAACAAAATACCATAGATTAGGTAGCTTAAACACCAGAAATCAGTTTCTCACAGTTCTGGAGGCTAGAAGTCCAAAACCAAGGTGTTAGCAGGGTTGGTTTCATTCTGAGGCCTCTCTCCTTGGCTCGCAGATGGCCACCTTCCCATTGAGTCCTCAAATGGTCTTTCCTCTGTTGGCCCACACCCCTAGTATCTCTCTGTGTGTCCAAATTTCTCTTCTTATAAGGACACAACTCAGATTGGATTAGGGTCTAGTCCAATGGCCTCATTTTAACTTAATCCTCTCTTTAAATCCCCTATCTCCAAATGCGGTCACACTCTGAGGTACTGGAGGTTAAAGCTTCAACATATGAATTTAGTGTGGGTTAGGGGGACACATTTCTGCCCATAACAGCAAGATAGCTCATCAGCCTGTCAGCCTCATAAAAAGGCATCATTACAGAGATGAGCAGAGATTTTTGTTGTTGTTGTTTAATTGGAGCAATATTTCTGTAAGGTAGGCTAATGCAAAGTGTGGTCATCATTTACTTTCAGCTATCAAGACTCTGGAGACATAAGGTAGACAGTGAGTAAACTGGCTCTTTGACCCAGGTGTGGCCTGACTTTTGCATCAGCTCTTTTCATAGGAGACTGAAGTATTTAGAGACAAAATATTATGTTTGCCTGAGAATGGATTTCCTAAAAGGCTACCAATCCTGCTACAAAGGCTTTGCTACCATATACCTCTCATTGCTGTGTTTACTCACCACGGTGGAGCGTTTCCAATCCTGTCAACTTGCCTTTGATTTTACATTTTTTATTGTAACTTTCTAGCCAAATATCAATGCTGCTGTCTATCTTTTATATGTTCAAAATAAAAAATTGCGCAGTGGTTATGTTTTTATTTTATTTAAAGATTATTTCTATTTTTGGCAATCTTTCACAGCTCCTTTCAGCACTGATGCTACAATAAACCTTTTGAAACTCTGGCTTTTATGAAGAACAAAACAAGCCAGAGAATTATTTCACCCCACAAAGTTGGGAAACAGATTTTATTTGCACCCTTTAGTGTTCATAAATCCTATATATCTCCATTATAGGTTTACCTTAAGAATGGAATTTTGTGTCTTGCTTGCATTTTATAAATTTTGTCTGGAGTATTTCACATAAGGAAGTACTTTCGTATCTTTTATTTAGAACCAAGACATCTTCTGGGCTAAAGACGTGACTTTTAGAAATGGAGTTAGGAAATGATAGTCTGCCCCAAATGAGAGACAAATCTAAAGTATGCTGAGCTAAGAAGCAAGACAGGCTTCAAAAACCTCTTACCATATTTATTTTTATACGTACATTTTATCTTGTGTTCATTCCCATATGATCTGCCATCAATTACCCAATAGTAATGAAAACCTCTATGTTTTTACAAGGTAGAGATACAATAAAACTAACTGGAGGCTGGCAAGGCCACCACTTCAGCTTCTTTTCATATTACCTGTCCCTGCATACCCCTGACTCCTTTCCTGTGACCTTCTTTCAAGTTTCTATATATATATTCTTTTCCTTTTCATCTTTTAAAGTTTTTTTCTCTCATTTATTTTATTGGGAAAAGCATAGTGTTGTATATCAAATCACCTTGGACTCAGACTAACCAGAAATTGAAATCTCGGCTCTGTACTTGCTGCATACACTTGGACAAGCTACTTACCCTTTCTCTGCCTTAGTTTCCTCATTTCTAAATTGGTGCAAATATGAAAAATAAATGAGACTGTACTTATAAGGCACTGAGTCTAGTGCTACATAGAATAGGTAGTCTTGGCTACATAGTGTGAATGAAAGCTATTTTAATCTTTCTTATTCCCTCTCCTTATTGTCCTCTTTAACTCTTTTCCTTCCTTTCCTTCCCTCCCCCTATCTCCTACTCTTCTTTATTTTCTTTTTGGTTCTTTATTGTCTCCAGTCTTTTCTTTCTTCCTCTAACAATGACAGAGCATACACACTTACATATATACAGATATATATGTAATTAGATTATCATGTCCTAACTCCATTTCTAAAAGTCACTTATTTGGCCCAGAAGATGTCCTGACTTTCAATAAAATGCATGAAATTTTTCCTTATTTTATGTGAAATACTCCAGAAACATTTATAAAATGCAAGCAAGACACAAAATTCCATATATACATGTAATTTCCTGTGACCTAATCCAATGAGTTTCAAATAATTAACTATATTGGGAATCCTTATGGATTTTTAATTATTTCAAGAGCCTGAGGGAAGCCTTAAATTGATCTGCAATAGCACTTCATTGTTTCTTTTCTTTTGGTTCCAATTAGGTCAACTCAGTATAGAGAAACTGTCTGGGTCATGCTGATCAGAATCTCTGATGAGGAGTTATAAATGTCTTTCATTTTAAAAAAGAGAAAAAGTGGGGGAAATGATCAACTTATACTTTTTCTGGTAATAACATCTTTTAACATGTGACGTTCATGAGTACCGGAGAAGCAAATGAACAAATTAAACTTCTTATAGCTCTCTTTTCTTATGTCTAAAATTAAAGAGGTGGACTAGATATTTTTATCTTTTCTGAATAATAGTGGTAGGACCACATCAGAGTGATTCTTTAATTGAAACATGCTTTGGTGTTTCAGGCCCTCAGCCCTTTCATTATGGTAAGACTATAAGAAAATGTTTATAAATCCTATCATTGTATTAGTTATTTAGGAATATTATTGAGGACATTTTCTAACCACATTATTCAATGTGGCTCTGGTGTGAAACCCATTTCACTATTTCACACTGGAATCCAGAAAGCTCAGAGTCAAATTCAAATCTTAACCACAGGCATTGAAGAGGTCTTTTTAGGCTAACTGTACTCTAATATCTCTGGTCCTGGAGTTTAAAAAACAATTCATTGATTTCCAGTTTCTGGTTTCATACATACAAAGCTTAGAGTTGCCACTCTATCCTAAAAACAAGTAAAAAACTGAACAGACTGAAAAATCAACTTTTCTTAGGTCCATCAGAGAGGTGAGGACACAAGGCAAACTGCTAAACCCAAGACTAGAGAGACAAGCAAATGCAGGCAGTCAAGGCCTGTCAGAAAAGAGACTTGGGAGAGGAAACAGACATGGGAACAAGATCTAGAGTAAGAAAACCTGAACCGTAATTTGCGAATTGCTAGAGGCTTAGTGTGGACAAATTTGAGTCAAAAACTCCAGGGGCCCCCCCACGTTTTTGTGAGTTTTACCTCTAGGAGTTTAACTAGGTTTTCACAGTAAATATCAGAGAAAATGTCCTTGTGCTTCTTTTTTTTCTTCTTCTT
>NW_012118388.1:317745-359329 GCF_000951035.1 Colobus angolensis palliatus
TCCAGGTGTTGTGTGTCTCAGTTCCCCTGGTTAGGAAAAGGGATTCCCTTCCCCCTTGCGCTTCCCAGGTGAGGCGATGCCTCACCCTGCTTCAGCTCTCGCTGGTCGGGCTGCAACAGCTGACCAGCACCGACTGTCCGGCACTCCCCAGTGAGATGAACCCAGTACCTCAGTTGAAAATGCAGAAATCACCTGTCTTCTGTGTCGCTAGCGCTGGGAGCTGGAGACTGGAGTCCTTGTGCTTCTTGAAGGGAAGGGCAAAAGAAGCCATTTTGAAATATGCCAGAGCACTCCATTCTTCTGAATAAGGCCCATATGGGAAACTAGTTAATCAGAGCCCAACCTGCTGGGCTATTATCAGAGCCTAATTGACCTGGGGGAAGGCACATACTCAACTCCAGTTAGCTTTAACTTTTCATATTAGAAAGGAAAATACCCAAATTTAGCCCACTTTAGCCATCCTGTCCCACCTAAGGGAGATGGGAAATGAAGAACCACTAGTAAAGTGCCTAGACCAGAGACACAGGCTCATAAAATACTGAGACTTGATTATAAAACTATAGAATGCTTCCCCTTGCCCATATCTTGTCACCGCATTACTAAAGGCCTATGTACAATGGTTTCTGTTGCCTGGTTCATCATGCTTAGCTATCAATAAAAAATCAGAAGAGAAGGGAAATAAAGCTTAGCACCACAAAAAAAAAAAATCACCAAACCACGGATGTAAATAATAACAGAGGATCTAAAGACAGATCCTTTAAAAACCAGAAAAGGACTGACAAAGTTATAACCTCAATAATAACTTTTATTGCAAATGAATCAAGTTATTCACTTAAAAGTTAAACAGTGGCTGAATGGATTTTTAAAGAAGACCCAACTATATGGTGCCTACAAAGGAATCATCTCACTATTAAAGACAAACATAGACTGAAAGTGAAGAGATGGAAAAAGATATTGCATATGCATGGAAATCAGAAGCGAACAGGAGTATTCATACTTAGATAAAATAGACTCTAAGTTAAAAACTATAAAAAAAGACAAAGGAGACTATTAGATAATGATAAAGGGCTCAACTCAACAAGAGAACAATTATAAATATATATGGACAAATGTTGGAGCACCCAGATACATAAAGTGAATATTATTAGATCTAAAAGGAAGAATAGAGTGAAATACCATAATATTAGGAAACTTCAACACCCCACTTCAACAATGGACAGATCATTTAATCAGAAAATCAACAAAGAAACATCAGACATAAGCTTCAAAACAGACAAAATAGACTTAACAGACATTTATACAGCATTCTATCCAAAAGCTTCAGAATACACAATCTTCTCAACTGTATATGGAACATTCTCCAGGATAGATCACAGCAGAAATAAACAAAATAGAGATAAAAAATCATTCACAAAAATGGAAAAATCAATCCTAAAATTCAAATGGAACCACAAAAATACTGAATAGCCAAAGAAAACCTGAGTAAAAAACAAAAAGTTTGAGACATCCTACAACCTGATTTCAAAATATGCTATGAAGATCTAGTAACCAAAACAACATGGTACTTGTGTAAAAACAAACATGTAACTTAATGGAATAGAATAAAGAGCCCATAAATAAATGCATGCACCTACAGTCAACTGATTTTCAGCAAAGGTGCCAAGAACACAAATTGAGGGAAAGACAGTCCCTGAAACAAATGGTGCTGAGAAAGTTAAATATCCACATGCAGAAGAATGAGACTAGACCTCTACCTCTCGCCAAATACAAACATCAACTCAAAATGGATTGAAGACTTAAATGTAAACCCCAAATTATTAAACTACTAGAAGAAAACATAGGGAAACACTTTATGACTTGAACTGGACAGGGATTTTTTTTAATAAGATCTAAAGACCACTGGCAACAAAAACAAAAATAGACAAATGGGATTAAATCAAACTGAAACATCTTTGTGCAGCAAAGGAAACGACACAGTGATGATACAGCCTACAGAATGGAAGAAAATATTTGCAAACTATATACCTAACAAGGGGTTAATACCCAGAATTCCAAAGTATTTAGGGGACTTAACTGCAGAAAAATAAACAACCAAATTTTAAAAATGGCTAAAATACCCCAATAGCTATTTATCAAAAGAAGACATTCAAATGGCCAACAGGTACATGAAAAAATGCTCACCATGACTATTCATCAGGAAAATGCAAATCCAAACCATAATGACATACTACTTCACTTCAGTGAGAATGGCTACAATCAAAATGACAATAGAAACAAGTGTTGGTGAGGATGTGAAAGACAAGGGAACACATACACGTTGTTGGTGGAATTGTAAATTAGTACAGTCACTATGGAAGACTGTATGGAGATTCCTAAAAAATTAAAAACAGAAATACCATATGACCCAGCCATCCCACTACTGGGTATATATTCAAAGGAAAAGAAATTAGTATGTCAAAGAGGTATCTGCACTCCCATGTTTACTGCAGTGCTATTAACAATATCCAAGATATGGAATCAACACAAGTGTCCAGCAATCCAACAATGGATAAAGAAAATGTGGTGTATGTATACACAACGGAATACTATTCCGTCATAACATGATTGAAATTCTGTTATTTGCAACGACATGAATGAACACAGAGGATAACATGTTAATTAAAATAATCTAGACTTAGAAAGACAAATACTGCATGATCTTACTCATATGTGGAACGTAAAAAAACAAAACAAAGCAAAAAACCAAAAACTAGATATCATAGAGAGCAGAACAGTGGTTGCCAGAGAAATGATAAACACATGGGTTTATTAGATATGCTAATGCTCATGCTAATACATGAGCTTTCTGGATCTATGGGTAGATGTCTGACATTAATTTGTTAAAATCCTCAGTTATTTTTTCAATGAATGTCAGACACTTACCCATAGATCCAAGAAACTCAAAGAATACCAAAAGGATAAATACCAGAAAATCTATACCTAGGCATATATCTTTCAAACTATAGAACATCAAAGATAGGGAAAAATACTGAAAAAAGCCAGAGGAAAAAATATCTTACCCTTAGAGGAGCAAACACAGGAATTACATTTGACCTCTCTTCAAAATCATGTGAAGAAGAAAATATAGAGCAAGCTATTTTAAATAATCTCAACCTAGAATTCTGTCTCCTGCAAAATTATCTTTCAAAAGTGAAGGAGAAATTAAAACTTTCTCAGACAACCAAAAATTCAGGAAAGTTGTTACCTAGTAGATCTGCCTTGAAAGAAATGTTAAAAGCTCTTTAGAGAGAAAGAAAAGTAATATAAGTCAGAAATAAGTCTACATAAAGAAAGGAATCATATCAAAGAAGGGATGAATGAGAGTAAAAGGAAAACTTTCATTTTTCTTATTCTCAATTGTTCTTACAGATGACTGTTCAAAATGATAATAGCAACAATGTATTTGAATATGTATGCTTACATATATATCTTGAGTGTGTATATATTAATGTAATATACACACATATGTATGTGCTCACATAAAAGTGAAATAAATGACAGCAATGATGCAAGGGATGGGAGGGAGGAATTAGGATTATTCTATTATTATAAAGTATTCACACTACCCTACCTGTGAAGTGGTATGTTATTTGAAGGTAGATTTAAATTAGTTGTAAATGTATAGTGCAAACTTTAGGGCAACCAACAAAAAAAGTAAAATATGAGAAGAAGAAGAAGAAGGAGGAGGAGGAGGAGGAAGAGGAGGAGGAGGAGGAGGAACTAATATGCAAGAAAAAATAGAAAATGGAAAAAATGCTCAAATCACAAAAGGCAGAAAAAGAGTGGAAGATGAAACTAGGAACAAAGAATAAGATCAATAAATAGAACATAGTAATAAATATGGTAGATATTAATCAAACTATATCAATAATAATTTATAATGGCAATGATACAAATGCAGCAATTAAAAGACAAGGATTGTCAGAGTGGATTAAAGAACAAGACCCAGCTATATGTTGTCTATAAGAAACACACTTTCAATATAAACTCACATACTAATTAAAAAGTAAATGAATGGAAAAAAATATACCATGCTAACATGAATAAAAATGAAATAAGAGAAGACACATTAATTTCAGACAAAGCAGCTTTCAAAGCAAAAAAGTTATTAGGGATAAAGAAGGGCATTACATAATGAAAAACTGGCCAACTCTCTAAGAAACATAATAATTCTTAGTGTGCATGCGCCTAACAACAGAGCATCAAACTAGATAAAGCAAAAATTGATAAAAATGCAAGGAGAAATAGCTGAATCCATTATCATAGTTGGATAGCTCAACACCCCTCTATCAGAAATGGACAGATCTAGCAAGCAGAAAATAGGTAAAAACTAAGTTTAATTCAATAACACCATCAATCAACTGGATGTAATTTGATTTCCATAGACTATTTATTTCAACAACTGTAGAACACATATCCTTCTCAAGCTCACATGGAAAATTCACCAAAGTAGAACATATTCTGGACCATGAAATCCACCTGAACAAATTTAAAAGCATAAAAATTAATATCTGCTTCTGACGACAATGGAATTAAATCATAATCAATAGCAAAAGTGTAATTTAAAAATTTCAAAATATGTGGAGATTAAGCAATATGCTTCTAAATAACGCGAGTCAAAGAAGAAATCACTAGAGAAAAAAATGTTTTGAATTAAAAATAAAATCACAATTTATCAAAATTTGGAATTCAATGAAAGTGCTTAGAGGGAAATGTATAGTCTTGCGTGCATACATTAGAAAAGAAAAAAGATCTAAAATCAATTACCTAAGCTTCCACTTTAAGACACTAGGGAAAAAGGAGCATATTATGTTCAAATTAAGCAGAAGAAAGAAAGAATAAGAATTGAAGAAGAAATCAATGAAATTGAAAATGGGAAATCAATAGAGAAAATCAACAAAACCAAAACCTGACACTTTCAAAAAGTCCATAAAATTTATAAGCCCGTAACCAAGAAAACTAAGAAAAAAAGGAGGATACACATTAATAATATCAGAAATGAAAGAGTGGATATCACAACAGGCCCTATGACCATTAAATGGATAGTAAAGAAATGATAAGAGCAACTCTATGCCTACAAATGTGACAATTTAGATCCAACAGACCAATTTCTCAAAAGATACAATCTGCCAAAACTCACACTCACACACAAATGAACAATCTTAGTAGACCTATAGCTATTAAAGAAATTGAGTCAACAATTAATATGCTTCCAAAACAGAAAGAACCAGGACCACGTGACTCCACTGGTGCATTCTACCAAACATTCAGTGAAAAAACATGCCAATTACTACAACCTTTTTCAGAGAAGAGTGTTTTTTCCTAATTCATTCTATGAAGCCAGCATTACCCCAATACCAAAATTAGGTGAAGACACTCCAAAAAAACAAAACTACAGAGAGAGGCAGATCAAGATGGTGAAATATAAGGTTCCGCCAACTGTCTCCTCTGCAAGGACACCAATTTAACAACTTTCCGCACACAAAAATAAACACCTTCATAAGAACCAAAAAAATCAGGTGAGCACTCACAGTACCTGATTTTAACTTCGTATCACTGAAAGAGACACTGAAGAGGTTGGAAAAACAGTGTTGCGTCGCCAGTGCCACCCCTCCCTGCATCCTCTGGCAGCGGCAACGTGGTGCAGAGAGCATTTCTGGGAAGCAGGAGAGGGAGTGCAGAGCAATTGAGAAGCACTGAACTCAGTGCTGCCCCATTATAGCAGAAAGCAAAACCAGAACAACTCAGCTGATGCCCACTCACAGAGGGAGAATTTAAACCAGCTGTAGTCAGAGGAATCACTGATCCCAGCAGTTTTTGTTTTTTTTTTTAGATGGAGCCTCACTCTGTAGCCTAGGCTGGTGTGCAGTGGCATGATCCCAGCTCACTGCAGCCTCTGCCTTCCAGGTTCAAGCGATTCTCCTGCATCAGCCTCCTGAGTAGCTGGAATTACAGGCACCTACCACCATGCCCGGCTGATACTTTTATTTTTAGTAGAGGTGGGGTTGCTCCATGTTGGCCAGGCTGGTCTTGAACTGCTGAACTCAGGTAATCTGCCCACCTTGGCCTCCCAAAGTGCTGGGATTACAGGCATGAGCCACCGTGCCCAGCCGATCCCAGTAGTCTTAACTTGAGTTCCCACAAACCTTGTCACCTCGGGCTAATAAACTTGAAAGGCAGTCTTAGGACAACGACTGCCACTCCTCTGTGAACTCTAGTGCTGAACTGGGCCCAGAACCAGTGAACTTGGGGGGACACATGACCTATTGAGATATCAGCTGGGGCAGCTAAGGGAGTGCAGGTATTACCCCTTCGCAACCCCCAGGCTGCACAGCTTGTGCCTCCGAAAGAGACCTCTTCTTTCTGCTTGAGGAGAGGAGAGGGGAGAACTTTGTTTTGCATCTTGGATACCAGCTCAGTCACAGCATGATAGGGCACTGGTCAGAGTCATTAGGGCCCCTTTCCAGACTCTAGCTCCCAGACGACATTTCTAGACATGCCCTAGGCCAGAAATAAACACACTGTCTTGAATAGCAGGACTCTGTCATGGCAAGATTCATCACTTGCTAACTGAAGAGCCCTTGGGCCCTGAATAATTAACAGTAATACTAACAGACTGCACTGAGGACCTTGAATGAGACTCTGAGAATTGCTGGCTTCAACTGAGATTCAGCACATTCCCAGCTGTGGTGGCTATGGGGCAAGATTCCTTCTGCTTGAGAATAAGAGAGGGAAAAGTAAAGGGGACTTCATCTTTCACCTTAGATACTAGCTCAGCCACTGGGAGTAGAGCACTAAGCAGGCCCTTGAGGTCCCCAGTTCCAGAACTTGGCCCTTGGATGGCATTTCTGGACCTGCCCTGGGCCAGAATGGAGCCCACTCCCCTGGGATTCCCTGAAGGGTGAATCCCAGGCCAGGCAGCATTCACTACTAGCTGACTAAAGAGCCCTTGGACCTTGAATATATATTGCTGGTCACCTGGCAGTACTGGGCCAGAATGGAGCCCACTCCCCTGGGATTCCCTGAAGGGTGAATCCCAGGCCAGGTAGCACTCACTGGAAGCTGACTTAGCTCTTGGACCTTAATGGAAGATCAGCAGTAGTCTGGCAGTGCTCCCCTGTGTTCTGGTGGTGGCAGTGGCCATGGGGTGAGGCTCCTCTGACTTTGGAAAGGGGAAGGAATAGTAGGAAGAACTGTGTCTTTTGATTTGAATGCCAGCTCAGCCACAGTACAATAGAATGCCAGGTCAACTTCTAAGATTTTTTACTTTAGTTCTTAGCTCCTGGATGGCACCTCTGAACCTGCCTGGGCACTGAGGGAACTTGCTGCCCTGAAGGAAAAGGCACAGACATGGCTGAGTTTGCCACCTGCTACTTGTAGAGCCCCAGGCCTTAAGGGAACATAGGTGGTAGCCAGGGAATGGTTACAGTAGGCCTTGGGTGAGACCCTGTGCTGTGCTGGCTTCAAGTCTGATCCAGCACAGTCCTAGTGGTGATGGCCCCAGAAGTACTTGTGTCACTTTATCCCCAGCTCCAGATGGCTCAGAACAGAGTGAGAGATTTTGGTTCTTAAGGAGAAAATGAAGAGAGCAAAAGTCTCTGCCTAGTAGTCCAGAGAATTCATCCATATCTTGTCCAAGACCAACAAGTTGGGACCTCTATTAGTCTACAGGAACCACAGTGTTACTGGCCTTGGGACACCCCCTAAAGCAGGTACAGTTTAGATCACAACACGTAAGTCCTTTTGAATATCTGGAAAGTCTTCACAGGAAGGCTAGGTGCAAACATGCACAGACTGTGAAGACCAGACAGACACAGACAAACATCTACAAGTATCAAGTCTATCCAGGAAAAAATGACCTCACCAAATGAACTAAATAAGGCACCAAGGACCAATTTTGGAGAAACAGAAATATGTGTCCTTTCAGACAGAGAATTCAAAATAGCTGTTTGAGGAAACTCAAATAAATTCAAGATAACACAGAGAAGGAATTCAGAATTCCATCAGATAAATTTAACAAAGAGACTGAAATAATTAAAAAGAATTACACAGAAATTCTGGAGCTGAAAAATACAACTGGCATAGCGAATGAATTAGAGTGTTTTAATGGCAGAATTGATCAAGCAGAAGAGAGAATTAGTGAGCTTGAAGACATGCTATTTGAAAGTACACACTCAGAGAAGACAAAGAAAAAAAAAAGAAAAAACAATGAAGCATGCCTTCACGATCTAGAAAATAGCATCAAAAGGGAAAATCTAAGAGTTATTAGCCTTAAAGGGGAGGTACAGAAACAGATATCAGTAGAAAGTTTACTTGAAGGGATAATAACAGAGAACTTCTAAAACCTAGAGAAATATATTAATATCAAAGTATAAGAAAAATATAGAATACCAAGTAGATTTAACTCAAAGAAGACTACCTCAAAAGTTTCAATTCAACAAGAACAGCTCACTATCCTAAATATTTATGCACCCAATACAGGAGCACCCAGATTCATAAAGCAAACTCTTTGAGACCTACAAAGAGACTTAGACTCCCACACAATAAGAGTGGGAGGCTTTAACATTCCTCTGACAATATTAGACAGATCATCGAGACAAAAAATTAACAGAGATATTCAGGACCTGAGCTCAGCTCTGGATCAAGGGGACCTGATAGATATTTACAGAACTCTCCACCCTAAAACAATGGAATATACATTCTTCTCATTGCCACACAACACTTTCTCTAAAATTGATCACATCATAGGAAGTAAAACACTGCTCAGCAAATGCAAAAGAGCTGAAATAATAACAGTCCACAGTGCAATCAAATTAGAACTCAAGATTAAGAAATCCACTCAAAACCACACAACTACATGGAAATTGAACAATTTGCTCCTGAATGACTCTTGGGTAAATAATGAAATTTAGGCAGAAATGAAGAAGTTCTTTGAAACTGAAGAAAACAAAGAGACAACATACCCGGATTTCTAGGATGCAGCTAAAGCAGTGTTAAGAGGGAAATTTATAACATGAAATGCCCACATAAAAAGTCTAGAAAGATCTCAAGTTAACAACCTAACATTTCAAATAAAAGAATTAGAGAATCAAAAGCAAACAAATCCCAAAGCTAGTAGAAGACAAGAAATAACAGATCAGAGCCAAACTGAAGGAGATAGAGACATGAAAAACTTCAAAAAATCAACAAATCCAGGAGCTAGTATTTTGAAGAAATTAATAAAAAAGACCACTAGCTGAACTAATAAAGAAGAAAAGAGAGAAAAATCAAATAAACAAAACACAGTCAGAAATGAAAACAGAGATATCACCACTGACCCTACAGAAATACAAACAACCATCAAAGAATATTATAAATACCTCTATGCACATAAACTAGAGAATCAGGAAGAAATGAACAATGTCCTGGACAAATACACCCTACCAAGACTGAGGCAGGAAGAAATTGAATCCCTAAATAGACCAATAATGTGTTCTGAAATTGAGGCAATAATAGCCTACCAACCAAAAAAAACCTCAGACCCAGACAAATTCACAGCTGAATTCTACCAAAGGTAGAATTCAAAGAGACGGTGGTATCATTTCTACTGAAACTATTCCAGAATATTGAAAGGGGAAGGAATAGAAGGAACCTTTTGGAACAACTCCAAAAATTTGAGGTGGAGGGACTCTTCCCTAACTCATTCTATGAGGCCAGCATCATCCTAATACCAAAACGTGACAGAGATACAACAAAAAAGAAAAACCTCAGGCCAATATCCCTGATGAACATAATGCAAAAATTCTGAAGAAAATACTGGCAAACTGAATCCAGCAGCACATCAAAAAGCTTATCCACCATGATCAAGTTGGCTTGATCCCTGGGATGCAAGTTTTGTTTGACACACAAAAATCAGTTAATGTGTTTCATCTCAAAAACAGAAATAAAGACAAAAAGCACATGATTATCTCAATAGATGCAGAAAAGGCCTTTGGTAAAATTCAGTATCCCTTTATGTTAAAAACTCTCAATAAACTTGGTATTGAAGGAACATATCTCAAAATAATAAGAGACATATATGATAAACCCACAGCCAATATCATACTGAATAGGCAAAAGCTGGCAGCATTTCTCTTGAAAACTGGCACAAAACAAGGATGCCCTCTCTCACCACTCCTATTCAACATAGTATTGGAAGTCTTGCCCAGGGCAATCAGGCAAGAGGAGGAAGTAAAATGTATTCAAATAAAAAGAGAAGTCAAATTATATTTGTTTGTAGATTACATGATCCTATACCCAGAAAACCCCATAGTCTCAGCCCCAAAGCATCTTAAGCTGATAAATAATTTCAGCTGATAAACATCTTAAGCTGATAAACAACAAAATCAACGTGTAAAAATCTCTAGCATTCCTGTACACCACCAACAAGCAAGCAGAGAGCCAAATCATAAATGAACTCCATTCACAATTGCTACAGAAAGAATAAAATCCTAGGAATACATCTAACAAGGGAAGTGAAGGACCTCTTCAAGGGAACTACAGACCACTACTCAGAGAAATCAGAGCGTATACAACAAATGGAGAAACATTCCATGCTCATGGACAGGAGGAAATAATATGATAAAAATAGCCATACTGCCGAAAGCAATGTATGGATTCAATGGTACTCCCATTAAGTTACCATTGACATTCTTCACAGAATTAGAAAAAACTATTTTAAAATTCATTTGGAACTGAAGAAAAGCCAGAATAGACAAGTCAATCCTAAGCAAAAAGAACAAAGCTGGAGGCATCATGCTATCTGACTTCAACTTTACTACAAGGCTACAGTAAACAAACCAGCATGGTACAGGTACAAAAATGGACACATAGACCAATGGAACAGAATAGAAAACTAAAAAATAAGACCACATACCTACAGCCATCTGATCTTCTACCAACCTGACAAAAACAAGCAATGGGGAAAGGGTTTCCTGTTTAATAAGCGGTGCTAGGAGAATTGGCTAGCCATAGGCAGAAAATTGAAACTGATTTCATTTTTATATAGGGTGAGAGATGGAGGTCTAGTTTCATTCTCCTGCATACGGACACCCAGTTTTCACTGCACCATTTATTGAAGAGATTCATTTCCCTAGTAATTGTTCTCGGCAGCTTTGTCAAAAAATTAGTTGGTTGTAAATATGTGGATTAATTTCTGGGTTCTCTATTCTGTTCCACTAGTCTTTGCATCTGTTTTCATGCCAGTACCATGCTGTTTAGGTTATTGCAGCTTTATAGTGTATTTTGAGGTCTGGTAGTGTGATGCCTCGAGCTTTGTTCTTTTTGCTCAGGATTGATTTGGCTCTTCAGGGTCTTTTGTGGTTCCGTTTGAATTTTAGGATTTTTTTTCTCATTACTGTGAAGAATGTCATTGGTATTTTGAAAAGGATTGCATCAAATCTGTAGATTGCTCTGGACAGTATTGTCATTTTAACAATGTTAATTTTTCTGATCCATTAGCATGGGATGTCTTTACATTTGTTTGTATTCTCTTCAATTTCTTTCATCAGTGTTTTGTAGTTTTCTTTGTCGAGGTCTTTCACTTCTTTAGTTAAATTTGTTCCTAGGTATTTTATTTTATTTTATTTTATTTTATTTTTTGTAGCTATTATAAATGAGATTGCCTTTTTAATTTCTTTTTCAGCTAGTTTATTGTTAGTGAATAAAAATGCTACTGATTTTTGTATATTAATTTTGTATCCTGCAACTTTACTGAATATCAGTTCTAAGAGGTTTTCTGCTAGAGTCTTTTGGTTTTGCTATATATATATTTGACTTTCTTCTTCCCAGTTTGTATACTAGAAGAAAACATAGGGAAACACTTCAGGACATTGGTCTAGGAAAAGATTTTATGAATACGACCTCGAAAGCACAGGCTGAAATAAACAAATGGGATTATGTCAAACTAAAAAGCTTCCACAGAGCAAAGAAAACGATCATTAACCGAGTGAAAAGACAGCCTACTGAATGGTAGAAAAATATTTGCAAGCTACTCATTCAACAGGGGATTAATATTCAGAATATGCAAGGAACTCAAACATCTATTTCTTTTTTCCTTGACAGTCTTGCTCTGTCGCCCAGGCTGGAGTGCAGCAGTGGCACAATCTCGGCTCACTGCAACCTCCGCCTTCTGTGTTCAAATGATTCCCGTGCCTCAGCCTCCCAGGTAGCTGGGATTACAGGCATGCACCACCTGACCCAGCTAATTTTGTATTTGTAGTAGAGATGGTGTTTCACCATGTTGGCCAGGCTGGTCTTGAGCTCTCTTGACTTCAGGTGATCCACCTGCTTCAGCCTCCCAAAGTGCTGGGTTTACAGGCTTGAGCCACTGCGCCTGGCCATGGAACTCAAACATCACAACAACAAAAAAACAAACAATCTAATTTTAAAATAGTCAAATGATCTGAAGAGACGTTTCTCAAAAGAAGACATACAAATGATCAAAATACATGAAAAAATTATCAACATCATTAATGTTTCAGGGAAATGCAAATCAAAACCATAATGAGATGCTATCTCACCACATGCGGGATGGCTATTATCAAAAAGACAAAAAAAATGCTGCTGGGGCTGCAGAGTAAAGGGAGCTCTTATACACTGCTGATGGAAATGTAAACTAGTGTAGTCACTGTGGTGAATAGTATGGAGGTGCCTCAAAGAACTACAAATATTATTACCATAGGATCCAACAATCCCACTACCAGGCATTTACCTAAAGGAAAGGAAAATATTATATCAAAGAAATACCTGTGCCCACAAACTTTATTGTAGCACTACTCACAATATCCAAATAACGAATCAATCTAGGTGTCCAACAACAGACAAACGGATAACAAAAATGTGATATGTATACACAATGGAATACTATTCAACTGTAAAAAAGAATGAAATCCTATTATTCATGGCAGCATGGGTGGAACTGGAGGACATTATGTTAGGTGAAACAAGCCAGGAATGGAAAGTAAACACTGCAAATTCTCACTCATATGTGGAAGTGAAAAAATATTGATCTCAAAGAAATAAAAAGCAGAACAGGGGATACTAAAGGCTGGGAAGAGCAAGAAGAGGGGAGAGATAGAGATTAGTTAAAGGATATAAAATTGCAGCTAGATAGGAGGAATAAGTTCTAGTGTTCTATAACACTGCAGGATGATGATAACATATTATGTAGACTCAAATAGCAAGAAGAGAATATCGAATGTTCCTAACAAAAATAAATGATAAATGTTTGAGATGGAAGATATAATTACTTTGATCTTTTCATTATATATTATATGTGTTGAAACATCACTACATACTCCATGAATATGTACAATTGTTATTTTTCAATTAAAAATAAAAATATAAAAGACATGCAAAAAATAAATAAAAAAAGAATAGCTGAAATCCAGGACACCAAAAGCAGGCAAATACATGGAACAAGATATATGGAACAAAATGAACTCTCATTCATTGCTTATAAGAATGCAACATTATATAGACATTTGGAAGACACTTTGGCATTGTTTTACAAAACTAATCCTACCATACAGCCCAGCAATAATACTCCTTTGTATTTTACCCAAAGGAGTTGAAAGCTTCTGTTTCACTCCTTTACACAGAAACCTGCACACAACATTTGTAGCAGGTTTATTCATAATTGCCAAAACTTGGAATCAAAAAGCGTCCTTCAATAGGTCAACAGGTAGATAAACTGTGGTTAATCCAGACAATGGAATATTATTGAGCACAAAAAAGAAGTGAACAACCAAAACTTGAAAAGATATAGAGGAAACTTAAAAGCATGTTATTCAGTGAAAGAAGCCAAACTGGAGAAGCTACATACAGCTTGATTCTAACTATATATGACATTCTGGAAAAGACAGCACTATGGAGACAGTAATAATACCAGTGATCTCTAGGAGTGAGGGTAGGGCAAGGGATGAATAGATGGAGCACAGAGAATTTTTAAGGCGATAATCATTATGGTACTATAATGAAGGATACATATCATTATACATTTGCCCAAACTCATGGAATGTCCAATACCAACAGTGAACCCTAATGTAAACTATGGAACGTGGACGATTATGATGTGTCAGTGTAGGTTCATCAGTTGTAACAAATATACCACCCTGTGGGGGATGTTGATCACAGGGGAGGCTATCTATGCATGTGTGGGGGCAGAGGCATATGGGAAATCTCTATACCTTCCTTTCAATTTTGCTATGTACCTAAAATTGTTCTTAAAAAAATCCTTTAAGGCAAATAAATAAATAAATAAAAATAGAACCACAAAAAACTCCAAAACCAAATTTATTCAGATTTCGATTTTATAATATTTACCTTAAATCCTCTGTAGAAAAACTAAGAATATACATTAATAAATAATTCTCATCTCTTCCTCTGACTTCTCTAACTGCTTAGCACTCAGATATTTCCTTCAGATGTCATTTTATTCACATCCCTTCTTAGGCTCTGTTTATCTCTCATGGTAAAATCATTGATTAATAATTTGTGCACATATATAGAAGGGAAGGGAGGTCTTTTCTTCTTCCTCCTATCATGACCTCTAATTTTTGCAAGTAGATTTTGTTTGGCTTGTAGATGTTATTTAAGAAGAGCAAATCTACTGTGATAACTTGTACCCCACATCATACATTATTTCTTTCTATTCATGGTCTTCACTTTGCTGGTGAGAACTCTATTTTATGTTTTCTGTATTTCTCTTTTCTTTTGTCTGGTTTACTCTGGAATGTGCCATATTTTACCTTGTGGACATGAGTTCCAAACAAAATTCTTCCTGGAGGACTGTGTGTGTGCCCCACCTAAAAGCAATTAGTTATTGCAACCCAAATTACCAACACAATGTAACTGGATCATGCTAATTTTTGGTTTAGTAATTTACTGTAGGTTATTGAAATTGTTTGGCATTTTAATTTTTCAAAATGCTTCAGGAGGATTTTGATCACTTTATAATAAAACTTTATTAAGCAAGATACACATATAGTATTATTTTATAGAAGAGCTGAGACACCGGCATGTGGTTTAGTATAACAGTGAAGGCCATGGACTCTGAAATGGGACTACTTGGGTTTGAGCTCTAGCTTTTTCACTTAACTGCTATGTGAGTTTGAACAAATTACTTAATCCTTCTGTATTTCAGTTATTGATCTTGTTTTGAAATCTGTAAAATGGGCATTAAAATAGTATTTTTAGCTCATAGATTGATGCAGATGTATTATTGCTTTGGTGATTTTTAACTGTCAGAATAAAACAGTCAAAACTAGCCTGTAATAAACTTGTACATAATTACATGTAATTGCTGTATCTTCTTGCCTCATGGCTCTTTGTTGTTGAATTTCCATTATCCAGAGAGATGTGTCCCTTGCTCCCCGGCTCTTTACTTGGACTTTGGAGAACAACAACAAAAAGCTAGCATGTGTAAAATGAAGCTAAAACGAAGTTGATGATTTAAATAAATGAGCATGTTTCTTATAAAATTCAGGAAGGATAAAGAACTCCACTCAGTTCATTAACCAGTTACTAAATGGTGTTTGCATTATCCACATGAATACTAAATGAATTCATTATGATATGTGCTATTACAGTGAATAGCAAATGAACTCATAACTATGGGCTCCATAAAAATATTCCTAATGGAGAAGTTATGCATTGTCAAGCTGCTTTCTAGAGTAACTGTGGCTTATATTGAAATGGGTGAAATAAATATTACTAGGCACAACATTGGTTAGTTGGATTTATTTTAATAGGTTCTTTAGAACTGAAAATACAGTTTACGTCTTGATAAAATGTCAGTGGCCTCAGATGACTCCATTATTTGTTTCTGTCCTTTATTACTGATGGCTGATGTCTAGCTTTGTCTTTGATTCAAAGAGAAAGATATAATTATATGCAGTTGGTCAACAGGAAAGCTTTGGTCTGTGATTAGACAGACTATGTGAAAAAGTCTTGAAGAGTCTGCAACCTTTTCTGCTCAGAGACTATCCAAAGAAATGGTTACCACACTTCATCAATCTCAGGTCAGTTGCTATACATAAAATCCAGTGAAGCCCCTCATCTGCCAACTTTTTCTCAGTATAAGAATAAAATATATTTTAGAATTAACGGCATGATTGGTGTACCCTTGAAGTAATATTTGGATTTTATTGACCATCATAAATAGATTATGAAATCATGGCAGCAACAAAAGCACAGATGGTGTCTTATCAACCTGCAAACTACAAGTGATGAGCCTGAAGACCAGTCAGAGGGCACTCTTGGGCCATCAGTGGTCTAGAAACCACACTACGCACTATGATAACCTCTCATTTAAATGCAGAATTAATTTCTTAGGAAAAAAATGACACAGCTTCTTGGTTTCATGGTAAAATTAAAATACTTCCTGTGCTGAATTTTCAAGAATCACCACTTTTATAGGTAATACTAATCTATGGATTACATTTGAGCCTACAAGAGTAACATGAGAGGATACTGAGCTGCAGATGGTTACGTAACTCAGAGGTAGGTAACTGATCACAGCATTGTCATGCTTTACTTCCATGATGGAGGGTTGTTGCTGAAAAGTAGCTGCTGGATGTAGAGAATGATGAGGTTGTAGAAGAGGGGAGAGCCACAAAACTCATGATACCATGAGAAAGGATTTTTGCAGATTAGAGAGATCATGGAGTCTAGAGAAGGATTTTCCAAAAAGGGTTTTTTTTGTTTTTTTTTTTTTTTGATAATTAGAACGTCATGGTGTTATTTAGTAAGTGGTAAATGGAAGTAGTAGGACATGGAAGTTATTTCCAGATTGTTTCTAGTTAAGGAAATACTAGGGCATAAAAAATTAAAGATGGGCTTTGAAGCCTTTTTTTTTTTTTTTTTTAAAGAAGTTTGGTCTTGAGGGCCAAGGGAGTATGGATGAAATTAGTTTTTGGGTATTAAAAAAGTAGGAGAGCTTTACAAAATAAGCATGAAGTAGATTTAAGAGTGATCATCAGAGAGGAGTCAATGGAGGGAGCGAGATTGAAGATAAAATCATCCTCTATGAAATCATATGCATACCGTCTAAGCTACTGGTAGCAGAGAAAATTGGTCAAAAATACAGCTTTTTGGTTAATTACATTGGTTGGATATCACCATTTTGTGAAGGTCCATATGGTGTGTGGGTCATCTTCCCAGCTCAGAGTCTTCAGGTGGCCAAAGGATCAACTTTATTTTTTATAATGATCCACAGAGGAAAGGAAAAGAGATAATGACCAAGATAGAGAAAGAAGTGAACCCAGGGAAAACCTTCAGGGAATCTAAGAGAAGAGGTTTTTTTTAAGTTATTCAATGTGTAGACCATTTTAATATCGTGTCAATGTTTCCTGAAGAAGTTGTTGGCGATCTTTAAGATTCCTGGACTTAAAAAAAAAACAAAAAACAAAACAAAACAAAAAAACATTCCTGGACTTTCACCAAAGAGAGTCTTAAAATACACACACACACATACACACACACACACACATTCCTCCAATCAATATTATAAAACACAAGAGTTGTAGTTTCAAACAATTTCCTCTATTACTTAAATACATTATATGTATTATGGTTCAAATACCTTTGATTATTCTTAATTTTGTGAAAACATGGCATTAGAGCCCATCTAACTTAATAATGACACATTTCAGGAATGAGAAAGCTTCTAACACAGCACCTAGTAAAGTGTTGAATGAATTAAACACAATTAACTAAGATTTGACATGCATTATCTCATTTAACATTCACAAGACTCCTGTGAAGCAGATGTTATTATCCTGTTTTATAGTTGAGGAAACATGTTAAGTGGCATGCCTAAAATAACAGAGGGGTAAGAGGAAAAGCATGGTCTTGAATAGATTCAAATATCCTACTAGTATTTTCTTATGCATTGTATTTGTTTCATTTGTACTTAAAATTGAAAGTGTAAGGCAAGTATAAACCTCACAGTGCTATTAAAAATTATGTTTTTTAGTGTAATGACATCTAGAAATTGTTCACAAGTATTTTACTATGGCTTACACCTCAGCAGGAATAGCTCTCAGCACTTTTGAAGTGGGACTATTTTATACAGCCTAAAAATGCTCTCCAATAAGGCTTCTTAGTAGCACTTCCACTGACAACTTTCTGAATGTAATGTTAAGTAAGACAGAATCTAGTCCTGGCGCAGTGGCTCACATCTGTAATTCCAGCACTTTGGGAGATCAAGGCGGGCAGATCATGAGGTCAGGATATCGAGACCATCCTGGCCAACATGGTGAAACCCTGTCTTTACTAAAATATATATACACACACACATACACACACACGCACACAAAACTTAGCTGGGCATGGTGGCGAGTGCCTGTAATCCCTACTACTCAGGAGGCAGAGGCAGGAGAGTCACTTGAACCAAGGAGTTGGAGGTTACAGTGAGCAGAAAGCACCACTGCACTCCAGGCTGGGGACAGAGCAAGACTCCATCCAAAAAAAAAAAAGAACAGAATCTAAATGGAAAGAAATGTTTTCCCGGGAGAAAAATGCTATTATCATCCTTTTAGTCATCATGTACATGCCATGGTATCTGAAGAAAAAGCAATGGTGTGGCTTTATTGATACTGGTCTCTACTTCCCCTCCTGGAGGTAATTGACAATCAATTGTTTAATTGTTCTCAGTATCTCTTCTATTTCTACCATAAATGTCAAAATAACAGCACAAATGTACTAATACAATCATTCATTCATTCAACAAACTCTTTTTGAGTAATTATTAGTTGCTAGGCATTGGGATTATCATTTTTGGATACAAAAAAAATAGAGTCCAGAATCCATTACCTCAAGGCTCTTGTTCTCTAGCATGTGTGTCTTAGGTACTTAAACGTATGTTCACAGGTACAAAATATTGCACATAGAACTTTAAAATGCATAACAAAAGAAATCATATTTGTGATAACTTAGTATTATGCTCCAAACTAACAGTTGTCCCAGATTATTCAAATTCTAAACCTTTCTGGGAAGAACTGCCGTATACAGCACTTCTCTTCCATCCTCACGTCTCCCTTCCCACCAATACAGTGCCTTGGGCTTAATGAGTGGCCAAAAATACTAGTTAAATTATTATTTGATTGGCCTTTTGCGAAATCTTCATTATTTTAAGGTTTATATTTGGCATTTTTCTCATGGCAATTATGAGTTTTTGATTATCAGTTAGATTGATTTATTCTTTCATCAAACTCTAATGAATGCTAGATATCTTAGGTAGTTGCCATTGAGTTCAATTTACATCTAAACAAGTCTTGATGTTCCAGGGTCACTAAAGATGATTTGACCTCATGTCAAAATTATTTCTTAAATTCAGTAAAGCAGGCAATGTGTATATGATGCTACCCACCATTAAGCGATCTAATATTTAAATTCACATGATTGCTTTATGTTTGCCAATCCAGGGGAAGAGAAAAAATTGAGGAAACCAAAACTGTCTTGGTCGTAGAAGGCAATTCATGCAGATAGTGTCCTACCTCTCTAGGAAGCTGTGGCTTAAAATCAGATTGAGCGTAGCTAAGCTGATGATGTGGCTGATACTTCAAAATCAAAATGAAAGTCAGAACCTGATGAATCCCTTTACTTAAAAACAAAACCAAAGAAAGTTAAGTGACTTTAAGGGAAAAACATTTGTTTAGCAACCAGGTATGTACCACATGGAGTCTTGTGGGAAATTGGGGGTGAGAACTTGCCTTGCATAATCAATCCCCCTGTTTTAATGGATGGTTATGAAATCCAGGAAAATCATATTGTCTCATTTTCATCAGAGTGTAAAGTAATAGAGTGGAACAAGTGTGATAACTAAACAGCTCTAGGAAAACTGATGTCTACTTTTTAAAAATTATAACTAAGCTATTATCATACAGTTTAGATGATTTTTTTGTTTATTTTGATGAAAATTACTGTATTTTGTATCCGCTAGGGTTTACTCATTTCTGAGAAGTCAGAATTATACTGCCCCCAAAGTTTATGTATATTACAAAACAACAAAATTGGCCTGAAGAGTTTAAGGTCCTTTCATGATTAATTACATTTTTAATTAGCACTTCTTATGAAGGACACATTGTGATGAATCTCACAAATAATCTTGAGTGAGTTAGAGAGACAGAGAGAGAGAAAGAGAGAGAGAGAGGGTCTGTGTTCTCACCTTTGCCCCATTTCTTTACTGTGACTCCTTAGGTTTCTGCCCCAGGTCCCTTTTTTATCCTTCCCCATATGTTCCCTGAGTAGGCTCCATGAAGATGTAAAAGAAAAATAGACTCACAGGACTCCAAAGTCACTATGTGAAAGGGAAAGTGAAGCTTGGGAACTAAGTCATGCATACATGCATAAACTGCCTTCCTTTTGTTCTCAAACAAATAGCTGTAATTTCACATGCTTACTTCATCTTATGTAAAGTGTAGATTTATTGAGTGCCAGACAAATACAAAATTGACTTTTCCTCTGCTCCTTTCTTTTACATGTAAAATGTAGATTCACAAAGCTAATCAGAGCCTCACAAGAATGTAACCACTTGTCTCATTGCTTACCCACTCTCCTTTTTTTCTTCTCCGCCTGCTTGCTCTTTCCCCTTTAAATATTGAAGCTCCCAAAACCATCTTTTGAAAAAGCACTGGTCACACATCCTGCTATGACTTGTATTTCTTCTTCCCAGGAGTGTCTTCAACCTTGGCAAAATTAACCTCTAATTGATTGAAATTTACCTCAGTCACTGGTCAGTTTACAAAATTACCCAGCTCTTCTGCTTAAATCTTTCTCTTAAGCTCCCTTTAACTGCCTTTACTGGACTTTTCTACCTTGTTGTTTCTTAGACATCTAAAGTTCAGCATATTAAAACCTAATGTCATGGATTTTTTTTTTTTTTACATAATGATGTCCCTTTATTACTTCAAAAATGAAATACATACTTTATTAAGAAAATAAAACACAGCAAAGCAGAATTGAACATTTGAGTACTCTTTGCTTCTTCTTTTTCTCTAACCATCTAAAGAGGTAAAGAATGGTAATAGTTTTCTAGATATGTTGAAAATATTTTTTTCTTTTCTTTCTAACTTTTATTTTAGTTTCACTGGGTACATGTGCAGGTTTGTTATGGGTACACTGCATGTCATGGGGGTTTGGTGTGCAGATAATGTTGTTATCCAGGTTATCAGCATAGTACCCAATAGGTAGGTTTTCAGTGCTCACCCTCCTCCCAACCTGCACCCTCAAGTAGACCCTGATGTCTGTTGCTCTCTTCTTTGTCAAGAAACTCAAAGTTTAGCTCCCACTTGTAAGTGAGAACATGTGACATTTGATTTTCTGTTCCAGCACTAATTTGCTTAGGATAATGGCCTTCAGATCCATGCATGTTGCTGTAAAGGATATGATTTCACTATTTTTTATGGTTGCATAGTATTCCATGGTATATATATATCATGTTTTCTTTATCCAGTCCACCGTTGATGAGCATTTAGGGTGATTCCATGTCTTTGCTATTGTGAATAATGCTGTGCTCAACATATTCATCCATATGTTTTTATGGTGGAAAGGTTTATATTCCTTTGGGCATATACCCAGTAATGGGATTGCTGGGTTGAATAGTAGCTTTATTTTAAGTTCTTTGAGAAATCTCTAGACTGTTTTCTACAGTCAGTGAACTAATTTACATTCCCACCAGCACTATATAAGTGTTTCCTTTTCTCTGCAACCTCGCCAGCATCTGTTATTTTTTGACATTTTAATAGTAGCCATTCTGACTGGTACAAGATGGTATCTCATTGGGGTTTTCATTAGTGATACTGGTTTCAGTAGTGATGTTGTGGTTTTCATTAGTGAAATGTGGTTTCGTTAGTGATAGTAAGCATTTTTTTCAAATGCTCAATGGCCATGTGTATGTGTTCTTTTGAAAATTATCTGTTCATGTCCTTTGCCCACTTTTTTAATGGGGTTGTTAGTTTTTTGCTTGTTAATTTCCCTATAGATTCTGGATATTTTTGGATGCATAGTTTGCAAACGTTCTCTCCCTTTCTGTAGGTTTTCTGTTTAGTTTCTTGATAATTTCTTTTGGTGTGCAGAAGCTCTCAATTTAATTAGATCCTACTTGTCAATTTTTGTTTTTGTTGCAGTTGCTTTTGGAATCTTCAGCATGAAGTCTCTGCCAGGGCCAGTGTCCAGAATCCTAGGTTTTCTTCTAGAGTTTTTATAGTTATAGTTTTGCGTTTAAGTCTTTAATCCATTTTGAGTTGATTTTTGTATATGATGAAAGGGAAGGGTCCAGTTTCAATCTTCTGCATATGGTTAGCCAGTTATCCCAGCACCATTTTTGAATAAGAAGTCCTTTTTCTATTGTTTGTTATTGTCTGCTTTGTTGAAAATCAGAGAGACATACTAAGTGTGTGTCTTTATTTCTGGGTTCTCTAAACTCTTCTACTGGCCTATATGTTTTTTTTGGTACCATATCATACTGTTTTTATTACTGTAGCTTTGTGGTATAGTTTGGACTTGGGTGATGTGATGCCTCCTGCTCTGTTCTTTTTGTTTAGGGTTGCTTTGGCTATTTGGACTCTTTTTTTCTTTCCAAATGAATTTTAGAATTTTTTTTTTCTAATTCTGAAAAAATGCCATTCATAATTTGACAAGAATAGCACTGAATATGTAAATTGCTTTAGACAAAATGGCCATTTTAACAACATTGATTCTTCCCATCCATGAGCATGGGATATTTTTCCATTTGTTTGTGTTGTCTCTGGTTTCTTTCTGCAGTGTTTTGTGATTCTTGTTGTAGACATCTTTCACCTCCCTAGTTAGCTGTATTCCTAGGTATTTTATTCTTTTTGTGGCGATTGTGAATGGAATTGCACTCTTGATTTGGCTCTCAGCTTGGACATTATTGGTGTATAGAAATGCTACTGAGTTTTGTACATTGATTTTATATCCTAAAACTTTACTGAGGTTATTTATCAGATCTAGGAGTCTTTGGGCAGAGACTATGGGGTTTTCTACGTATAGATTCATATAGTCTGCAAAGACAGATAGTTTGACTTCCTCTCTTCCTAGATGGATACCTTTTATTTCTTTCTTTTGCCTGACTGCTCTGGCTAGGACTTCTAGTACTATGTTGAACAGGAGTGGTGAGAATGGGCATCCTTGTTTTGCTCTAGTTCTCAAGGTGAATGCATCCAGCTTTTGCCCATTCAGTATGATGCTGGCTGTGGGTTGGCCATAGATGGCTCTTATTATTTTGAAGTATGTTCCTTTGTGCCTAGTTTGTTGAGGGTTTTTAACATGAAAGGGTGTTGAATTATGTTGAAAGCCTTTTCTGCATCTATTGAGATGATGAAGTGGTCTTTGTTTTTAGTATTGTTTATGTGATGAATCGCATGTTTTGATTTGTGTATGTTAAACCAATCTTGCGTATCAAGGATAAAGCCTACTTGATTGTGATGGATTAGCTTTTTGATGTGCTGCTGGATTCAGTTTACTTGTATTTTGTTGAAGATTTTTGCATCTATGTTTATCAGGGATATTGCCCTGAGGTTTTCATTTTTGTTGTGTCTCTGCCAGGTTTTGGTATCAGATGATGCTGGCCCATAGAATGAGTTTGGGAGGAGCTCCTCCTCTTTGAATTTTGGAATTGTTTCAGTAGGATTGGTACCAGCTCTTCTTTATATATCTGGTAGAATTCAGCTGTGAATCTGCCTGGTCAATGGCTTTATCTGGTCAGTAGGGATTTTTACAATTATTATTACTGACTCAATTTTGGAACTAGTTATTGGTCTGCTCGGGTTTTAATTTCTTCCTGTTTAAATCTTGGGAGGTTTAATGTTTCCAGGAATTTATCCATTTCTTCTAGATTTTCTATTTTGTGTGCAGAGAGGTGTTCATAATAGTCTCTGGGTTTTTTTTGTTTGTTTGTTTGTTTGTTTTTGTATTTCTGTGGGGTTAGTCTTAATGTCCCATTTGTAATTTCTGATTGTGTTTATTTGGATCTTCTCACCTTTTTTCTTCACTAGTCTAGCTATCAGTCTGTCAATATTATTTATTCTTTAAAAAAAAAAACCCAACTTATGATTTTCTTGATTTTTTATATGGTTTTTTCTTTTCTTACCTCTATTTCATTCACTTCAGTTCTGATATTGGTTATTCCTTTTCTTCTGCTAGCTTTGGAGTTGCTTTGTTTTCATTTTTCTAGTTCCTCTAGGTATGATATTAGGTTGTTAATTTGAGATCTTTCTAACTTTTTCATGTGGACAGTTAGCAATGTAAACCTTCCCCTTAACATTGCTTTAGCTGCATCCCAGAGATTCTGGTATCCTGTATCTTCGTTTTTGTTAGTTTCAAAGAATTTCTTGATATATGCCTTTGTTTCATTGTTTACCCAAAAGTCATTTGGAAGCAGATGTTTAATTTCCATATAATTGTGTAGTTTTGAGAGATCTTCTTTGTATTGATTTCTATTTTTATTGTGCTATGGCCTGAGAGTGTGGTTGGTGTGATTTCAGTTTTCCTGAATTTGTTGAGAATTGCTTTATGGCTGAAAGCATGGTCAACTTTAAAGTATGTGTCATGTTCAGATCAGAAGAATTTATGTTCTGTGTTTTTGTGGGGGTGAAGAGCTCTGTAGATGTCTATTGGGCATATTTGGACAAGGGTTGAGTGTAAGTCCCAAATATCTTTGTTAATATTCTGCCTTGATGATCTGTTTATCACCATCAGTGGAGTGTTGAAGTCTCCCACTACTATTTGTGTGGTTATCTAAGCCTCTTTGTAAGTCTCTATGAACTTGTTTTATGAATCTGGGAGCTTCAGTGTTGGATCATATATATTTAGCGTTGTTAAATCTTTTTGTTGAATTGAACCCTTTATCATTATGTAATGCCCTTCTTTGTCCTTTTCGATCACTGTCAGTTTAAACTCTGTTTTGTCTGAAATAAAAACAGCAACCCCTGCTCTTTTTTTGTTTTCCATTTGCTTGAAAGATCTTTCTCCATCCCTTTAGTTTGAGCCTATGGGTGTCCTTGAATGTAAGATGGGTCTCTTGAAGATAGCGTAGAGTTGGGTCTTGCTTTTTTATCCAACTTGCCACTGTGCACCTTTTAGATGGGGAACTTAGCCCATTTATATTCAAGATTAACATTGATATGTGCATATTTGATCCTGTCATGTTTTTAGCTGGTCACCATGTATACTTGATTGTGTAGTTGCTTTACAGTATCAAGCGTCTATGTACTTAAGTGTGTTTTTGTGTGGGTGGATAATGGCCTTTTGTTTCCAAGTTTAACACTCCTTTAAGGACCTCTTCTAAGGTAGGTCTGGTGGTAACAAATTCCCTTAGTATTTGCTCGTCTGAAAATGATTTTATTTCTCCTTTGTTTGAAGCTTAGTTTGCTGGACATGAAATCCCTGATTGGAGTTTATTTTCTTTAAGGTTCCTGAGTATAAGCCCCATCTCTTTTGGCTTGTAGGGCTTCTGCTGAAAGGTCCACTGTTCCATTTGTAGGTGACCTGCCTCTTTTCTGTAGCTGCCTTTAAATTTTTTTCTTTCAAGTTTACCTTGGAGAATCTGATGACTATGTGTCTTGGGGATGGTCATCTTATACAGTATCTTGCAGGGGTTCTCTAAATTTCTGAATCTGAACGTCAATTTCTCTAAAGAGGTTGGGGAAATTTTCATGGATAGCCTTTTCAAATATGTTTTCCAAGTTGCTTGCTCTCTCTCCTTCTCTTTTAGGAATGTAAATGAGTCATAAGTTTAGTCTCTTGACATAATTCCATATTTCTTGAAGTTTTTGTTCAATTTTAAAATTCTTTTTCCTTTACTTTAGTCTGAGTTACTTCCAAGACCCAGTCTTTGAGCTCTGAGATTCTTTCCTCAGCCTGATCTATTCTGCTGTTAATACTTTCAATAATGCTATGAAATTCTTGTGGTAAGTTTTTCAGCTCTATCAGGTCAGTTTGATTCTTTCTTAAAATGGCTATTTCATCTTTCATTTATTGAATCATCTTACTAATTCCTTACATTCCTTGTATTGGGTTTCAAATTTCTCCTGAATCTTGAGGATCTTTGTTGTCATCCAGATTCTGAGTAATTTCATTCTGGTCAAGAATCATTCTGAAGCCATTTCATTCTGGTCAAGAATCATTGCTGGGGAGCTAGTGTGATCATTTGGGATTAAGAAGACATTCTGGCTTTTAGAGTTGCCAGAGTTCTTGTACTGGTTACTTCTCATCAGAGTGGATTCATGTTCCATTAACTGTGGTGAAATCTGAGCATAGTCAGTTGGTTTTGTTTCTGGATGTTTTCAGAGGGCCATAGCTTTGTGCAGGATCTTTGTGGCTGATTTCTTGTCCTTGGTTTCACAGATGCATATATTAGCAATGTATTTTTGGTGTTGAAGTTTGGACTGTGGTCCAGTGGATGCTGCTTCAGCATAAAGGCCAGTAGAAAGACTCTTACTCAGCCCATGTCTCCTCTGTATTTTCTTGTGTTTGCATCCATGCTACCTCTAAATGCTCTGACATTGTGGGCTCCTCTCCCACTCAAGTGCTGGCCACAGATCTAGGGTTGCCACTCCCAGGCTTCCACTACATCCCTGGGGTGAGTTAAGGCTTTATGTTTCCTCCCCAACTTGATGGCACCAGGGTCAGGGACCTTTGCAGTGGCAATAGCAGAGGACATTTCACTTATCTCTTGGGACACCATTTCCACCCCAGAGAAATGCAGAGCCACTGCCCATTAGAATGATCAGCTGTGGGTGGGGCAGCAGTCCTGTGAACCCAAGCTATGGGACCCTGCCTGGTGAAGAGCAGGATGGATGGGGGTCTCATGGGGAAGACAGTCTGGCCTCTTCTCCATATGGTGACTGCAATGTGCTGGAGGTATGAGTGAAGCACCATGACTCTTTGTTCCTTCCCCAGCCCAAGGGCAGCAAAAGCCAGTACTGCAGCAGCAGCAGTGGAAGAGGAGTTATCCGTTGCCTCTGGGAACTACACTCCAGAGAGACACAGAAGGGCTGCCAATGGGAAGGTCCAGACAGGGATGGGCCTGCTGGAGCAGGGGGTCAGGGGCTCACAGGAAAGAGAAACTGGGCTCCTGTCTGTACGGTGGCTGCAATGTGCTGGAGGTGCAAGCAAAGCAAGCAGGTTCTTTGTTCCTCAACCCAAGGGCAGCAAGGGTGGTACTACTGTAGCAACAATGGCAGAGAAAGTCTGTGGATTGTCTCTGGGTATTCCACTCCAGAGAAATGCAGAGTTGCCACCAACTGAAGTTATCAGGTGAGGGCAGGGCAACTGGGCTGGAGGCTCAGGTGAGGAGGTCCTGCCCATTGAAGAGTAGCCGAGGCAGGAACCCTCATGGAAAACAGTCTGGCCACTTTTCCATAAGGCAGCTGCAGTGTGCTGGAGGCCTAAAATAATAGTTTTTAGGCTTTCTGCTCCCTCCCCAGCCTGATGGCAGTAGGGGTGGGGCCTGCAGCAGCAACAGCAAAGGCTACAGTCCTGTTGATTACCTCTGGGAGCGCCAACCCACAGAAAAGCTGAGCTGCAACTAGTTAGTGTGCTCTGAGGGGATAGAGTAGCTGTGCTGGGGTCCTAGGGCAGTGGCCTTTGCCTGGGGAGATGCAGTGGAGGCAAGGCCTGCAGTCTGTCCACTCCTCAGCACTGTGGATGTGGCCTCTGTCCTAAGGATGTTCATGAGAGCCTGGCGTCCCTTGTTGGTAGGGCTATGGCCACGGGTGCCAGGGTGCTCAGGGATCCAAGTTCCTTGGGGCTGTACATGGGCCTGTGCTGCAGCTCTGCCCACACTCTATCCAGCTCTTCGTTTCAGTCTGGAGATCCCAGGGAGAGGCAGTTAGGAGCTATCTCCTGTGCCCAGGGTTGCAAAGGTCCATGGCAGAAGTGTAGGTCCCTGGGTTCTCTCACTCACTCACCCTTTCCCTACAGTGGGGAGCCTCCATTGCCTGCACACCAATCCCAGACGGGTGGCTGTACTGTCTTGTTCCTCTTTGCTCTACATGGGTCCCTTGGCTTCCCTGATGAATCTCAGTGTGTTCCTAACGTTGTTATTTCCCTCCAAACTTTTCCCTTATCCCGTGCTCATGATTATTATTGAATATTTGCTCCCCAAACATCACTAGCACAATGTGTTGATAATATAAGGTTCAGTTCATTATTTATCAAAGTAAGAGAGAACACCACCTTGATAGAACTTTGGCAGTGTCTGGGAAGTGGGAAGGCAACATTTGAACATGTTGAGACTTTTGGTTTAAGATGGGTGTTTTAATGTGGGGACTTGATTAGGATTCAGTAAGGATCACCATACAGCTGTTTAGGATTGGTGGAAACAGCAAGGTGAGGATTTTTGAGGGAAGGAATTTAAAGAATTCTAGGGTACAAACCGTTGATGCTTTCCATTGAAGAGTTTAGTTGCTTCCAGAAAGTTTTCTCATGCAGAATCAAGTCATTTGTCCGAACTAAATTCTCCTGGAATTGTAAAGTCTTAATAATGATGACAATAGAAAAGTCATGCTGATATTGAGCACAGGTTAGGTTTCGAGGTGGAAGTGGATAGTTTCCATCCACATTGATATGAGACTTCTAGCTTCCAGAACAGGCAGACAATAAATTTCTGTTATTTTGAACCACCCAGTTTGTAATACTTTGTTACAGCAGCCATAGGAAACTACAACTAATGTTAATGAAACAGGAGTCTACACATTTTTTTAACAACAGCAAAAAGATTGCCTCTTATTAAGAATAACCACAAAATCATGAAACTGGATTCTTTCAACATTTATCTATTGAGCACACACAATGTCCAATCTGTGTGTGGAGGTACATGGTTTGTGTTCTCCTTATCTACAAACTTGCTTTAAACAACTGGGCAGTTGATGGCTATGTGAATGTACACTTGCTTCATATATTCACTGTTTAAGCCTTAATAACATTAGACCTCTCTTGCAATTTCTTAGAAGAATTCATTCACAAGTGATCATTGCTAATAAAAATTCCTTTTAAGACATATTTAATTGGGTGACACTTATCTTGAACACCTAACAGTGAATTATATATAACCCCATTTGTGATCTTCTCCATGCACAACTCTTTGATCCCCCATTTACTTCAGGTACCTAACTGTATAAAACTACCCGTGACACTCTAGGGCACTGCTTTACCTGTATTTTGTATGGGCATTTTCCGTGATTGGCTGAATAACCTTTGAAAGCAGTTTTTAGCTTACGAGCTGCAGAACAGACAATAGGAGGCTTATTAAATACATGTTGAAAGAATCCAGTTTGATGACTTTGTGGTTATTCTTAATAGTAGGTAATTTTTTTTTTTGGTTAAAAACATGTGTAGTGACCTCTTTCATTAACATTAACTGTAGTTTCCTATGGCTGCTGTAACAAAATATCACAAACTGGGTGGTTCAAAAAAACAGAAATTTATTGTCTTCCTGTTCTGGAAGCTAGAAGTCCAAAATCAAGTTGTTCGCAGGACCGTGCTACTTCTGAAACCTGTAGGTTTGCCTCCTGCTAGCTTTTGATAGATTGCTGGCAATCCTTGGCATTCATGAGCATGCAGTTGCATGACTCCAATCCCTACCTTTGCCACCACATGGCATTCTCCTTGTGTGTGTCTGTCTGCATGTGGCCATCTTCTTATATTGTCACCAATCATATTGGATTAGAGGCCCACTCTACTCCAGTTATGACCTTGTTTTAACTTGACTGATCACATCTGCAATGACTCTAGCTCCAAATAAAGTCACGTTCTGAGGTACTAGTATTCTGAGGTACTTTCATGTATCTATTTTTGAGAACCAATTCAACCTATAACACTGACTTATAGGATTCACTTTTGAACTAGAATGACAAATTATTGGCACCTAGTGGGTGCCACAAAATGATATTCCTTTCCTTCCTTCTTCATGCTGGGTTATAATTACAGTGACTATTCATGATTGATTTCTGTCTGTCCCGGTGCCTTTATGCTTGTCAGAAAGTGTGCACGCAATGTGGTGAAAATTGGGTCACCCATTTACCTGTTGATCCTCATCAACTGGCAGGTGATTTCAGAGAACCCGGGCTTTTAAATGCTATTTGGTGATTTTGCTTAGAGAACCATCAGCCTGTCCCTCATGCAGTATGTAGCCACTGCTGGTTTCTCTTTGTCATTTTTTACAGTCTTGCTGCACTCCCTCCTACACCACACCACAATATGCTTTTGTGCAAGGAGCCAGCTCACTTCAGGGAGAGGAGAGGCGTCCAGCTGCCCATGGACCCCACCAGCGCCAACTCTGACACAGGAGGGGAAATAGCCCTGAGAGGTGCAAAGTATTCTAAGTTATGGATGTTCATAGAAGGGTAGTTTGTTTTATTTGTAATTCTTTACTTTTGGCTGTACTTGCCTCCTGCCAGATTTCTAACTCCCTTAACATTTAAGATTGCCAAATCAGGCCATCTGTAAACATGAAAAGTTGTAAAACTGGGGTCTTTCACCAAAGTGATAGTTATAATATTCTGAACAGAAGAAAAACTAGTATTTTAGGTCTGAAAGTCCCAAATAATATAGTTTGGAGTGGGTATAGCCTCTCTGTTCTCCACCCTCTGCAATTCTCGGAGTTTTCTGAATGTGGGTGGATCTTGGTTTGATGGCCATCTTTTTCTTTCTCTCTGTCAAGAATGTGCCTTGGCAACCATTGGAGAAGCCCAGCACAGCTTTTGTGAGCCAGAAAGGTTAAAACTGAGCTGACAGGAGAGCCCCAGCTCTCTGCTGTTGGTGAGTTATTCTGTTTATTCTACATATGTTTCCTTTTAATTAAAATGTCATTTTTAATTAAAAATGAAATGTCAAGAAGGAAAAAAATTGGCAAAGTCTGGATTATTGCAATGAATGCAAGCAGGAAAAGTCAGTAGAGAGAAATAACTTTAAAAGGATGAGACAGTATCTTATTCACCATTTTGGTTAAAAAGAAAAAAAACAAAACAAAACAAAAACAAAGAGAGCCTTGGAGGGTTTTGAATGCTCTCTGCTGTTCATGGCAGACACACACACACCCACACACACATCTGCTTTATAGCTTGTTCCCATAATTAAAAAATATATATTTGATGTGTGGGCACATGCTTTAAGTTAATGAAGGATGCTGATGGGTGCCACATTTTTCATGAGTGACAGAGCCACTAATGAGATGTAGCATTGACTGCAGAGGGCACCAATAAATTGTGTAAAACACCCCTGCTGGCCATTTATTTAATTTATTTTATGGAAGCATAATGCCTTATAGTTTAATATGGAGCTTTTATTTTGTTATAAAGATCCAAGTCTACAATGGAGTTTTCAAGAATTATGCATCATTTATGCCTCCCATTTCAGCATGGCACTGATAGAGAATATTCTACATGATGATGAAATCCTCAAAGGGTTGCTTCTGTCGGCAAAAGCAACTGCACTAGAGTTCATATTATGTTTTCTGCAGAATGGGAACTGACACGTGGTTAGGAAAGTGGTGGGGTTTGTAGAAATCAGTTGTGGAAGAACGACAAAAGGTCGTTTTGGTACCGAATAAAGGAAAGACCAACGGGAAGTGAGTCTCTCTCCAGCAGGTAGTGTCTTCATTGGGTCTTCCATCTTTATCTTTTTATGCCTTTTTTGCTCTTTTGATCATGCTGAGAAACTTCCTCTCCATCTCCACATTTGACAACTTTGCCTCATTTTCTTTCCTGTATGGTGCCATTCTTTTCCCTGACTTAGGTCTTTGCTTATGTTCTTTCCTCTGAAATGTCATCATCCCACTATACTCTCCATGAACTCCCCGCCTAACTTCTCCTACTAGCTCTCTGAAGCTCTGTTTATAAAATCAATTCTGAATGTCAATGATTTCTATCCTGTAACGGCATTCTTTTCCCTCCCATCAGTAGGTCCTGTGAATATTCTTTCGTAACTCCCTGGACTTCTTCCTTATATCACTTACAGCACCTGTAATGAAATGCTTATTTGCCAACTTAATTTGGTTACGTTTTCTAGAATGGAAGCTCCAGGAAGGTAGAAGCAGTGCCTACCTTGTTTACAGCTATATCTCTAGCACCTGGCATGATGTCTTGTACATAATAAATTTCAGATGAATGTTTGTTGTTGAATAAATATTTACTCTCAGTAAAGACTGTAAGTATTTGGTTAGTGTGGTTTGCTTAAAAGCAAGTGGAAAGTAGTACGGGTTCATGTCAATTGTGAAAGGGCTTTATAAACCATTATACATACCTCCAGTTTAGCTCTCTCTCCAATCCTCCTTGCAGTCTATGAAAATGAAACTAAGACTTAGAGTTTGATTCTCATAATGATACAGAAAAACTGTAATTTTATGGAAACATAATTCAATAAACCTAGACTGAAAATCTACTATGTGCCAGACGGAGTACTTGGCACCTAATGTCCCTACAGTTAAGGAGCTTTCAGTTTAGTAAAATTTGTTGAGCAAGTAAGAGTTGAAAAACATTTTTATCTACATTGGCTGTCTTTTGTATTTCCCCACCAGTAAATGTTGTCTAAAGAAAGCCCAGTTCTTACAATATATATGACAAAATATACTTGTTTCTATCTACAAAACAAAAACCTGAAGGAAATTGAAATGCTATTCCTTGTTTACCCTATTAGCTTATTAGTATGAAAGTATTACTTTATTGAAAAATAAAATAAAATGGTTGAAATGATATTGTGTACGCATTATTTTCTGTCTAGTACTCAATTTTGCAAATATGAGTAATAAAAGTAAAGACATCTCTTATCCATTTCACTAGATTTTCTTACATTTATCTTTAAAAATTTATTGAAAAGATTCCCCCATTTTTCTTTATCTCCATGATAGTCAAGAAGTTCTGCTTTGTGTCCAATTGAAATCTCTCCTGCTTTATTAAACCAATTTCTGCTTGTTTGTACCTCTGTGTCCATGGAGAACAACTGATCAGCATCCTTTATATAAAACCTTTTATATTCTTGGAGACAGTAATTTCCTGTGAAATGTTTTGTTGAAAGTTCCATAAACTTGAAGAGAAAAAAGGGTTGTGGTTACTTTATACTTCATGAAAATATTGTTCCAAAGCTTTGAATGTAAAGACAGTTACATTTATCTTTCTGTGTGACAAATTAACTTTAGCCCCCTTTTTAATTGCATTTTAGTTTCATCATGATACATTTAAATTATGTATTTCCTGTCAAATGTGGTTAATTGTTCTGAAAGTGTATGCATATAGCAACTCTCTTTAGCTTTTCTTAATTTCTTGGTAAATCTTTTTGACTGTATTTTACAATTTAAATTTATAATTGTACCAATATGAATTGATTTTGGCAATTTGATTCTAAAACCTTGAAATCTAATAATGGATAACCACTAAGAAAACATTCTCATGAGATGCAGAAAAAACAATTTTATTTTAGGGTCGAGTGATTTAATTGCATAAATAGGTTTATTAATTTAGAAAATGTATTATCCCCGTCATTAATTTCAATAGTCCATAATTGTCCACAGTAATTTAAGAAATTCAAACAATATTTATGTAACATTAAAGGCAGAATATCACTGAAGCTACAAACATTTGTGTGGCGATATTGAGGTCAGACATTTTCTGGGATTGACAGCACACGTGCACATGGTATTAACTATCTCATAATTTCTTCATTCTTTATGTCAAGGGAGCTCTTCGTGGAAGTTCTGTGATTGGAGGGGTCTCTATATACATTAGCACAGTTCTGCCCAAGGTTTCCTTGGTTTTGGTGAAAGGCTGCCCTCTTGTGCAGAGATGAGAAGCAACTGTTAAAAAGCCTCATTTAGCCTATTAGCTGATGCGATTTCTGCTGGATTCTAAAATGGAAGTTAATGCTATGCTTGGAACCCACAAGTCATCATTAAAAAAATCAAGAATTTACTCTTAACCTTCCTCTGGACTCTTTGTACCTTAGCAGGGATTATGGTTCTCATGGTTCCTCCGTACGACTTAGATGGAGGTAAACTCTCACCTTCAATTCAAGGAAACAGCTCCCCATTACGAACAGCCTATAGGGTTTTGCTCTCAACAAATAAATGATGTGTTTGTTTCTAATTACAAAATATTTTGATCTATTACTGAATCATATTACTTCATGGAAAAGAAACCAGACCCACTCCTTTGCAGTCTATTGAAGTCTAGGTCTTGGCTTTGTCACCGTTGGAAGAGAAGAAACTTGAAGAATCCTTCACAATGTTAGCACTGAAAAGTGAAAAATAGACTACCACTTGCTTCTATTGTTTTAGGTCTTATCTATCTAAGCATCTAGTTGAATTGAAGAAGTAGTATTTCAAAAATGTATATTTGATAGGTAGGTAAGATAGATTATTCTATCTGAGACTTTAATAATAAGTTTTATTTTATGTAAATGCTTTCCTGTACTTTTTAAATTTAGGGTTTTAAAGAGCTTCAATAATGAGTTGAATATCCTTGTGAAAGTTGTACGAGTGGCTAAGAACCCTGAGCAGTGGGGTCTGAATTAATCACTCTGTCTCTAATGTATAACTCACAGAATGTAAAAGTAAAGCTCTGATGTGATTGTAGTTTAGAGTTCCACAAGGTCTTTAGTTACCAGAGTATGTTTGAGTCCCACCTTTTTATTAGATAAGGATAACCTAAAAACAAACAGAGCCTCAAGGAAAATGAAAACATGTGTCCCCGCAAAAGCTTGTACACAAAAGTTCATAGTGAGACTGTTCGTAATGGCCATGATAGCAAAAACATGGAAACAACCCAAATGTCTGTCAATGGACAAAAAGTAATTTATACATACAATGGGTTCTTATTCAGCCATAAACAGAAATGAAGTACTGATACATGCCACGGCATGCATGAACCCTGAAAAATATTACACTAAGTTAAAAAAGCCAAACACAAATGGTGTATAATGTATGGTTCTATTTTTGTGAAATGTCCAAAATGAACAACTCTATAGAGATACACAGATTAATGATTTTCTAGAGTTGGGGTGATGGGGGAGTGGAGGAGAGGGGAAGAGAAGAAAATGGTGACAATGGGCACAAAGGTTTTTTAGAGAGGAGGTGATAAAAAAATGTTCTAAAATTGATTGTGGCAGTGGTTGTACAATTTTGTGAATATACTAAAAACCATTACCTTATACTCTTTAGGTGAATTTTATGGTATTAGAATTATATCTCAGTCAAGCTGTTATAAAAAAAACTAAAAAAAGTAAATAAAGTAAAAATAAAAACCTACTGTGTTCCGTAAAAAGTCTTTTCCTTATTTCAATGGTTGCTACAAAGTCTTTATTCAGTACTGAAAATTATTCATATGTGTGCAGTTAGCCTCACCAAACCATTCTGGGTTTAAAGATTTTATGTCTGATTCAAACCTGCATTCTTGTTTTATGACTTTAATTATTATGAATAATCTTCTCTCAGACATCCCCCCCCTTCCCAGGACAAAATGCCTTGGAGGGAATGTAAATATTTTAAGTGTTGTTACAATATTTATATGAGCAGAAACAAAGAGTCGAGGGTGGTACTTTTCCCTAATGAATGCCACACTGGCTTTGGGATCAGATCTATTAAGATTCAAATCCTACTTATTCATTGTGAAATCTTGTACAGGTTCTCTCTGAATGTCAGTTTCCTTCGCTGTAAAATGAGGATAGCAGTACCTTCTTCAAAAAACTGTTGTTTTGTGTATTAAATGAGATAACATATTTTAAGTACTTTGCATATTTGCTTAAACATGATAGGTGTTCAAAAAATATAGAAATTAATAATAATAATTTTGAAGAAAATAATTCAATTTATTTAAAGATAAGCCTTATTTAGCTAAAGTGCATGAACAGAAAACAGAGTTAACAGATTCCTCAAACCATTTCAATGTTAATTGGGGAATTTTTGCATTGGTCTTTAGAAGTATGAATATTTATAGAGTTCCTTATTAAGAATCATTTTTTTTCTTCAAAAGAAAAGCCAGATACAAACAAGTAGGGAACCATTGTAGCTTTTGGGGAATGGGCAAAATTATTATCTTGAGGCATTATTTTCAAAATAATGGATTTTACTTGTCGTAGGACACTTTTTTCTGCCTTTTCATCACAATTGCAATCAGCACACTACCTGCTTTCAGCAGCAACAGAAACAGCTGGATCACCCATTTTGATGAGGGATTACTCTTCAGTATTTATAGTAACACCCATTTCACCAAGTGGGGCCGAAAAGAAGGAAAAAACAAACAACTGACTTTTCTTATAACAGGTAACTGTTTTCTTTTGTACTAAATTTTCTTTCCTATTGCTTTCACTAGCTTCAGATTCTGAAGCTCATTTCGCCACTCAGGGGACACTGAAAAGCAGCCAAACCAACGCAGCCAATAGAAATTTAATTTTAAAAATATAAGGCTTTGCTTTGAAAATCCTGTAGAAACATTAAGCAAAAGATTAAGGAATAAAAACAAGTCCAAGAGCATGCCAAAGGTCTTGAAATCTGAACAGGGACTACATTCTGAGTCAGACACGCGTAAATATGTGTCTTTTCTCACTGATATTAATGAAATGGTTAATTCTGTTGTCATGGCAACAAAGAACAGCTGTGATAAAAAGCTAAAGGTCTACACATAATGCCCAATACAAGGTCTCTAATTCTAAAGCTGATTTTCTTAGCTACAATAGAAGTGATGTGTTTTCAATATCATTCTAAGCTTTCACATCAAATCCTTCTAGTTAATCCAATAAATAGACCAGTAGCATAAAAAGGAATATATGTTTGCACATTATAAACCTTATAAAAGAAGTTTACCTATGTCCAATGTTAAGAGGGGATCTGAAAAGTAAATATATGCTCCTTCAAAATAAAAACCTACCCTGAATGAAATCCTAAAAAATAGAATATGTTTGAATAAGATATCAAGGTAATTATCAAATGCATTATTTTCTAGCTAGTAAGTAGAAATGTTTTATATTTGAGATAACAGCATCACTGCTACTATTAACAGCAGCACAACAGCAAAAATAATTCAATTTTAAAAACTCACTAGAACATAGTATTGTAAGTGGCAGAGTTTGTTCTACAGGCCTATTTATGTTGTTTATAGGTCCACTGCAATTTGCCAAATGTATTATACCAGTAATCCAACCCAGGTTGTAGATGAATTTCAGGCTCTGATAAAGACTCATGTAATATTTCAGCTTCATTGATAAACCTCTTCGTTACCTTCTTTTTGGCCCTGCGAGGTGACCTAGATTTATTTGTCTTCCTCATCTCCCTTCTGCATAGGTCTCTATGAGAACTGTCCTCTTTATTCTATATTCTCAGCTCAGGTACTCACAGTTTCTCTCCTGGATTACTGTGATCAAACAGGCCTCCGATCCATTCTCCAGCCAAATGTCAAAGTAATCTTTCTAAAACATAAGTGAAATCATGTCCTTTCTCTTAAAATCTTTTAGATTTCCTCCCTTTCCTGTCTTTGAAAAATCCAAAGTTCTTAGTATGGCTTAGAAGAGGCTTCACGTGAACCTTAGCAACTTCACCCTCATCTCCTCTGATGCACCACTTGCTCTCTAGTCAAAAAGACCTTCTGAAGTTTTCTGAACGGGCATTATGTTTACAATTTCTGTATCATTTTATAGCGGTCTGTCCTTTACTTTGAATATCTCTTTTTGCTTTTCCATGTAATGATTTCCAATTTGTAGTTGTAAATTTAACTCACATTTTCAAGGGTGAGCAATATATTGCTTTATATATAATAGTTTTTAAAAAGGTCAAAACTAAAATATTCCACAAAGAAATTGTAGCACAGTCATAATATCAAGTCATTATATACCACTCTAGAGATACACATGTAGTTATATAAAAAACTATTTGTTGCTCTCTTTTAAGGTTATTATTGGGTTAAAATCAGTATATTCAAGATGATTCAATTTTTAAAAAATTAACTTTATTGATGTGTAGTTTACATACTATAAAATACTGACATTTAAAAAGTACACTTTGATGGTTTTTCAAAAAGTGTATACTGCCATGTAACCACAATCACAATCAATATATAGAATATTTTCATTACTCAAAGGTTCTACTATTCCCTTCTGCTATTCCCTCATGTTCATCCCTGGCCCCAGGCAACCACTGATTTGACTTCTGTCACTATAGATTGGGTTTTTTTTTCCTGGAGTTTCATATGAATGGAACCATAAAGCATGTTTTTTTTGTGTGTCTGAATTTTTTCTTTTAGCATAATGACTTTTAGATTCACCCATGTTGTCCTGTGTACCAGTAGTCCCTTTACTTTTATTGGTGAATAGCATTCGATTTGGACATTCAGTAATTTATTCACATGTCGATGGATGCTTGGGTCACTTCCAGTTTTGGCCTATCATGAATAAAGCTTCTATAAACATTCAAGTACAAGTCTTTGCATAGACATTTGTTTTCATTTCTCCTGGATAAATGTGTAAGAGTGGAATTGCTCAGTTGATTGGTGTCTTAGTCCATTTGGGCTGCTATAACAAAAATACTATAAACTGGATAGCTTAAAAAACAAACATTTATTTCTTACAGTCCTGGAAGCTGGGAGGTCTAGATCAAGACACCAATAGATTTGGTATCTGGTGAGAGCTCTCTTTTTAGTTTGTAGATGGCCATCTTCTTGCTGTGGCAAGGGACAAGGGATTCTCTCTGGGGTCTCTTTTGTCAGAGTATAAATTGCATTCATGAAGGCTGATATGGTTTCGCTGTGTACCCACCCAAATTTCATCTTGAATTGTAGTTTCCATAATCCCCATGTGTTGTGGGAGGGACCAGATGTGAGGTAATTGAATCATGGGGTGGTTACCTCCATGCTGTTCTCACGATAGTGAGTCACTTGTCATGAGATCTGATGGTTTTATAAGGGGCTTTCCCCTTTTGCTCAGCACTTCTCCTTGTTGCTGCCTTGTGAAGAAGGGCATGTTTGCTCCCCCTTCTGCCATGATTGTAAGTTTCCTGAGGCCCCCCTTAGCCCTTTGAAACTGGATCAATTAAACCTCCTTCCTTTTAAATTACCCTGTCTCAGGTGCTTTCTCATAGCAGCGTGAGAATAAACTAATACAGTAAATTTGTACTGGGTTGTGGAGTGCTGCTGTAAACATACCCCAAAATCTGGAAGTGACTTTGGAACTGGGTAATGGGCAGAGGTTGGAACAGTTTGGAGGGCTCAGAAGACGGTAAGATGTGGGAAAGTTTGGAACTTCCTAGACACTTGTTGAGTGGCTTTGACCAAAATTCTAATAGTGATATGGACAACAAAGTCCAAGCTGAGGTGCTCTCAGATGGAGATGAGGAACTTGTTGGGAATAGGAGTAAAGGTCACTCTTACCAGGCAAAAAGACTGGCAGCATTTTGCCCCTGACCTACAGGTTTTGGAACTTTGAACTTGAGAGAGATAATTTAGGGTATCTAGTGGAAGAAATTTCTAAGTGGCAAAGCATTCAAAAGCACGCAGAATATAAAAATTTAGAAAACTTGCAGTCTGATGATGCAGTAGGAAAGAAAAACCCATTTTCTGGAGAGAAATTCAAGCCAGCAGCAGAAATTTGTGTAAGTATCAGGGAGCCAAATTGTAATCGCCAAGACAAAGGGGAAAATTCAGAGGCATGTCACAGGTCTTCATGGCAGCCCCTCCCATCACAGACTTGGAAGCCTAGGAAGAAAAAATGGTTTCATGGGCCAGGTCCAAGGCCCCCGTGCTGTGTGCAGCCTTGGGACTTGGTGCCCTGCATCCCAACTGCTCCAGTCATGGCTAAGAGGGGCCAAAGTATGGCTCAGGCCATGGTTTCAGAGGATGCAAGCCCCAGACCTTGACAGCCTCCACATGGTGTTGAACTTGCATGCACCAAAGTCAAGAATTGCGGTTTGGGAAGCTCTGCCTAGATTTCAGAGGATGCATGGAAACACCTGGATGTCCAGGCAGAAGTTTTCTGCCATGGTGGAGCCCTCAAGGAGAATCTTTGCTAGGGCAGGGTGGAAGGGAAATGTGGGATAGGAGCCCCTACACAGAATCCCCAATGGGGCACTGCCTAGTGGAGCTGTCAGATGAGGGTCACTTTCTTCCAGAGCCCAGAATGGTAGATCCACTGACAGCTTGCACTGTGCACTTGGAAAAGCTGCATATACTCAATGCCAGCCCATGAAGTCAGCTGGGAGGGGGATGTACCCTGCAAGGCCACAGGGGCAGAGCTGCCCAAGGCCATGGGAACCCACCTCTTGCATCAGTGTAACCTGGATGTGAGACATGGAGTCAAAGGACATCATTTCAGAGCTTTAAGATTTGACCGCCCCACTGGATTTTGGACTTACTTGAGTACTGCAGCCCCTTTGTTTTGGCCAATTTCTCCCATTTGTAATGGGTGTATTTACCCAATGCCTGTACCCCCATTGTATCTAGGAAGTAACTAACTTGCTTTTGATTTTACAGGCTCATAGTTGGAAGGGACTTGCCTTGTCTCAGATAAGACTTAGACTTTTGGGTTAATTCTGGAAAGAGTTAAGCCTTTGGGGGACTGTTGGAAAGGCATGCTCATGTTTTGAAATATGACAACATGAGATTTGAGAGGTGCCAGGAAAGGAGTAATATGGTTTAGCTGTGTCCCCACCCAAATCTCACCTTGAATTATAGTTCCCATAATCCCTATGTGTCATGGGAGGGACCTGATGGGAGGAAATTGAATCATGGGGGCAGCTACCACCATGCTGTTCTCATGACAGTGAGTGAGTTTGCACAAGATCTGATGGTCTTATAAGGAGTTTTTCCCCTTTTGTTCAGCAATTCCCTTTGCTGCCACCATGTGAAGAAGGATGTGTTTGCTTCCCCTTCCACCATAATTGTAAGCTTCCTGAGGCTTCCCCAGCCATGCAGAACTGTGAGTCAATTAAATCTTTCCTTTATAAATTACTCAGTCTCAGGTATTTCTTCATAGCAGCATGAGAACGGACTAATACAAAGGCTCTACCCTCATCACCAAATCACCTCCCAAAAGCCTCATCTTCTAATACTATCTCATTGGTGGGTTATAATTTCAACATATGAATTTTGGGAAGACACAAACATTCAGCCTATAACAATTGGAAAGTATATGATTACTTTACAGGTTACTGTCAAATTGTTTTTTAAAGTGATTGAGTGATTTTATATCTTCTTTTGGTGAATGTCTGTTTAAATCTTTGGTCACTGTTAATTTTCCTTTTTCTGGAGTTGTTAGGTTTTAGAATTTTTTTTTTTTCTGAAAATAAGTTCTCTGTTTTATGTTTGTATCACTCAATATTATGTAATATTTTCTCCCTGTCTTTGGCTTCCTCTTTACTTTCTTTTTTTTTATTTTTTTTTATTATACTTTAAGTTCTAGGGTACATGTGCATAACATGCAGGTTTGTTACATATGTACACTTGTGCCATGTTGGTGTGCTGCACCCATCAACTCGTCAGCACCCATCAATTCATCATTTATATCAGGTATAACTCCCCAATGCAATCCCTCC
>NW_012118388.1:359684-384767 GCF_000951035.1 Colobus angolensis palliatus
TGTTCCTATTTCTCCACATCCTCTCCAACGCTTGTTGTTTCCTGATTTTTTAATGATGGCCATTCTAACTGGTGTGAGATGGTATCTCATTGTGGCTTTGATTTGCATTTCTCTGATGGCCAGTGATGATGAGCATTTTTTCACTTATTTTCTTTTAAAAATAAGAAGGTTTTATGTGATTATATTTTTGTAAAAAGTAAAACATAGACATGCACACACCCCTTTGAAATACAGAAAAAACCTGGAAAGATATACACATGGTACATACCTCTGGGTAATGAAAGTGATTACCTTTAGGTGGTATAATTATAGTTCATTTAAAATTTTCTTTTTTTCCCCTAACTTTCCATAATATACATTAATTCCTTTTATAATTCAAAAAATATTATATATGATCCATGAATAACATTATAATAATTATATTTATATATATATATATATCATTAAGTGACACTCCTCCTCTTGTTGATCTTCTTAATGTGTCTTTCTTTCATCTTTGTATTCCTGGTGACTCTCTCAGTATCTGATAGAGCTGGTGCACAATACAATTTGGTCAAATTCATTTAGCAAATATTTATTGAAAACCTACTATGTGCCAGGAATGTACTGGGTACTGGGAATTCAAATTATATATGAAACACAGATCTTGCAAATAAGTAATTTATAGTTGGATAATCTCTCAATTGTCTATGCCTGTTATAATGCCTAACACTTACTAGCTACTTGAAAAATGCGTCAATGAATAAAATGAAGAGATTGTAATTGAGTCTTGTATTTCTTAGCACGATATTTTTTCCTGGTCATGTTATTGATTTATTTGACAATGATTTTTTGGCTTATTTATTAGGGTTCAGCATGAACAATTCAAATACATTGTCTGTACACAGGTTTGCCTGAAATGGCTGAATCAAGTGGGCTATTATTCTGAGGTCTCTGAAGAGCTGATGAATTTTAAAAGGAGAGGTATAGGGAGGGGTCTGGAAGATGAAAATTTTTTCATCATGTTTTTCTAGGTGAGCTTATCTTAAATAAAAGTAGAGTTTGAGTCATCTGCCTGGCATGGTAATCTTTTCCTTTTTATTAGAAGTGGTCAGATCAGATCTCAAGTCATTTAAGATTATCTTAATTATTAACACAACTACAATCATTCTTTACATAGATGTTGCATATGTATTACTTGGTCATTAGAATCAGGACAACAGTGTCATACACATAATACAATTGAATGATTTCATTCTGTGGCTCCAATCTCATGATACCATTAAATAATTTCCTGTGAAACATAAACTCCAAAATATTGGATATATTTTTGTTTGTTACTATGTTTGGTAACTGAGTATGATATTGTCAGCTATGGTTACTGTGTTTGAACCTTTTTCTAATAAGGACAAATAGAAATGGTGATTGCAAGAAGCCTCAAGACCTGTGAATAAGGAAAATAATTGTTCTTTCAGCAGATACATTCTAGTTACCTAGCCATTTGTGTGTAAATAGAAGAAATGACGGGCAGAGAAATACTCTTGGGTAAATTGAACATTGTCTACCTTTTTAGTAGTGGAATGTCTTTTTTTATAAGCTAATATTTGAAGGGCAGGATTTTTGCATGTTAAGCATTTATGACTGGAGATTAAAGCACATTTACTTTAATTTTATGGTAGCATTTCACAGGGTGAGAATTTTTGCAAGTGTTAGTTTCATTCTGAATTTTACTTCTATCTTCTGTTTTGAGGATAAATCATTACCTGTAGGTGGAAATATGTATCTTAACACATTTGGTAATGACTTTGGAGCAGGAAAAAAATATTTTTTTGAGTACAAACATAAAAAATTCTCATAATGTTTAGCTTTTCTAGACAGAAATATGTTTCTAGGAAACACAAGAGAATTGTCTAACTATTGGTGAGTTCTGAACTGCTTGTTAACTTATGTTAAATTGAACTAGGGTAATCCTTTAATCTGATCAATAAATTGCCCTATTACATTTACTAAACCTTGCTGGCTAGCTCATGATCACTGCTTTAGTCCTTTTACAGGGCAACTGATTATAAAGTTCCTTAAAGCAAGAGGACATTTCTTACACTTTCTAATTTCATCCAGTAGTTGATGGGAACAGTGATAGAAAGTCTGTGGAGACACCAGTGAACTTTGTCTGTTTTAGATCTATATAAGAGAACTCTGAAAGGGAGACAAATGTTTTTCATATGGTTAGAAATTGCTAGAATAAGTCAATCAACCGCTTGGGGAAAGGTGGCTTCTATTGTTCTGCTATAGTTTCCTCTAAAACTTAATGATTGAAGAGAGTTCTTGGCGAGGAGAAGGAGTGATGTAGATTTCTATCTTCAATAATTAAAACCAATAATTTTGATTAAAATTCAATAATTAAAAACCAATAACTGAGACCAAAGTCTAACCCAACTGTAACATTACCATCTCACCACTAAAGTCAGGATTTGTTTAAGTTTCTAAGCTTGTAAATTTGTAAATTAACCTATCACTACCTCAATATCCTTATTTATAAAATTGAGATACTCCTAGTATCTATGTCATTGACTTATTTTGCAGTTCCATGAAATCATGTAAATAAAGCTGTCAGGACAATGGCTGACACATAATGGCAGAATAAGTATTAATAATTATTATTACTATTAGTATCACTGTTACTGCTATTATTTCCCACTTTTATTATTATTACTATTACTGATATCTCACCAATTCACCTCTGGGTCCCCATAATGTTTGGCAGTAAAATTTGTAAAATCAACAATGCTCACTCTTCATTATTGAAGAAAATCAAAAGGTAGCATTTCCCTTCTGGGAGAAAGCATCCTCAAACATTATGTTGAATCCCACTAAATGAGTAGAGGAAAACAGTTTAAGCCTTCTGGGCCTGCGGCTTGGAGGCAACAAGTGCCATGGGAACCTGTCTGTGCCTGAGCCAAGGTCCTGAGGCACAACAGTGTTTCCCACTGGGCTGAGATAGCACTAAAGATGAGCTAAAGTTGGTGATAATCAATTTATAGACTTATTTAGCAGTATAGGTCCATGATCTCTTTTCCACAATTCTGAAATCTAATGAACTCCAAAAATAAAGAGGGTTTTTGGGGGTAGGGGCAGATATTTGTCAGTAAAACTAACTTGACCAGCACTCATTTGGGGGCAAAATGTGAGTGTACTGTACAGTCTTCATTAACCTTAAAGTGAATATTATATGCAATGATTCAGAAGCATCAATGACTTTGCATATGGAGTGCTCCCCTAGACCCCACTGGAGGTATATATAACATAAAGCATAAGCATTTTTTTCCCTAAAGTGTGAAAAATTCTGAAGTTGGAAACACATGTGGCCCCAAGCTTTGTGGGTAGGAATTAAGAACTATACCTACTCACAGATTTACTTTGTTTAGTAATGTGAAAAGACCCAGTGTCACCATCATTTCCTCCTCCAGCCTCTAACTCTGAATGCCTGCTCCTTGAGAAGCTGTCCCTGATAGAGGTAGAAGGCAGAGAGATGCCTAGGCAGATAGGTAAGGGTCCCGGCAAAACCCCACCTTCAAGCCTAAAACAGCCTGAAGGCTGAAAGACTAGATGAAACCTGTGACCCAGAGGAAGAACTGCCCCTGTTTGCTTGCTCTTTCCCGACTGATTCTTTCTGAATAGTCCCTTTCAACCAATTGAATGTTACCTTTTTCTATACTACCTATGACTTCTCTGGGCGTGCCTGCCTGCACACTGGGAGAATAGGGTAAAGCCACCAGGAATTCACACCTTATGCTGGGGAGGAGCCTAACCTCTTCAGCTCGTATGTGAAAGTCCTAGCACTCCACTGTGAGATGGGAGGCTGCTGGCCAGACCCCACTCTTTGTTGAGAGCTCTCCTTTTACTTAATAAATTCCACCCTCCTCACCCTTCAATGTGTCCATTTGCCTAATTCTTCCTGGTCTTGAGACAAGATCCTGGATTTAACTGAGCAGAAAATCCTGCATTGTCTTTCACTTCTACACAGAGCCCTGATGGGCTCCCAGAGAAAAGGAAGGCCATTGAACCAAGGTCAACAGCCATGACAGATTGTGACTTTCTTTTTTTTCTGCACTAGAGAAAGCAGTCCCTTCCTACTTTTTTGAAGCCAGGGTCAAAATTTAGAGACTGTTTGGATGATTATAATTCAAACCGAAGGATAATCTCCCCAGTGAAATTAGACTATGAGCCCATGGACCTAGCATTTTTGGTTCCAGCAGGCCTTTGCATGTTGGAGATTTGGTTTCTTCTCTCTCTCTGGTTTTCAGTTTGGTGTTCAGTTTAGCTCTCCTAGTGTGCTGACTCTACCTTGTCCTACTTCAGTTATGCAGCTAGCTTTTGGGACAGCTCTGGGGTGACTCTCTGACATTTCTTTCTGCTCATCTTGAAAATTAAATGCCTCTGAGATTTAGGTTGGAAGATCAGTATTTACTGATCAAACCAGAGATATAAGGCCATGGTAAAGAGACAGAAGTTTCCTAGGCCTAATTAAGGCATGGATGCTAACAATGGCATGTTTTGCAAAAGAAATATTACACTGGAAGGGCATTCATTTAGTAATGAAATCCCAGAAATAATTTCAAATGACAGAAATTGTTAAAATACCATGGAGGAAGGGAACCTTGGTCACGGGAGGTGACTTGCCAGCCTCAGTGTTCTGGACTTTTGAAACTGATGTCAGCAAACCATCTAACCAATTTCCCTTGCTTTATTGCTGTGTTTTTTCTGCCTAGAGGAAAACAAATACACTGGTCAGAAGATGTAAGAGTCCAAGCTCCTTGGTTGTTCTAGTTCTTATTTCACATTCTATTTATATAACCACGTTTGTGAATTCAGGTAGTCAGAGTTTGCCCCAAGGCTGGGAGCTAGTCATGGTGTGTGTGTGCTAACAAGCCCTCACAACTGAGAGGCTGAGGCTGCCACCCAGAGAGGACTTTTTGCAGGCAGACATGGCTTCTCCTGAAGCAACCTGCCCTTGCTTCCGGAGGGTAGATAGGTGATCAGGTGAAGCAGACAACAGGTGACTCCTCTTGTTGTGCATCTTCTACTAGAGTTTTTCTTTCTGAAGCAAAAACATCTATTTTAATACTCTTTATTTGTTTCTGAGGTTAGAGTACATCAGGTTGACAACAATAAGTCAAATAAAAAAATATTTGCTAAGTATCTACTAGTTTATCCACATTGCACCAGGCCTTAGGGGCATGCAAAAGAAGCAAAGAAATGTTCCTGCCCTGGAGAGACAAATCTAACAAATTTTGCACAGGAAGAAAACATTTCTGCAGCAAAACCAGGGCAGATAAATGTGGTTGTTTTGACTGACAGTGGGGAGAATCTGGGTCTAACTCGGTTAAAGGAGAGAGAAAGAAAAGCATGAGTTGACATGTTAAGAGATTCTAAAAACTGTAAACAGAGAGGAAACTTCCAGGTCTACAGGGGACAGGCAGGCAACTGGAGATATGACTAAGGCTTGTGTAGGTGGTGGGATGGTCTGTTGACCTGGAGAACTCACGTCCTACTTAAAGGGGCAGTTGCTTCAGGCCTAGCTCAGGGGTTGGCAAATATTTCCTTGTAATGTGAGAGATAGCAAATATTTATTCTTTTCAAGACGCTTCTGTCTCTGTTGCAACTTAGCTCTGCAACTCTGTTACCCATAGAAGCAGCCATTGACCACATGATTACTGGATGGGTGTGACTATGTTTCAGTAAAATTTTATTTACAAAAACTAGAGGCCATGGTGTGGTCACCATAGTTTTCCACCCTCTGCTCTAGAGCTGATGGCTGTTGGATCTGAGTTTTCAAAGGGATTTAGAAGTCAAGATTGTGATGTGAAATATCTTGATTTTAACATGTTGAATCAAAACACGTTTTATGTCATCTGATACAAGCAAAATCCTTTCTATGACCTCATTTGCAACTAATTTGCATACTTTGGGTAAGATTTGATATGGATTTTAAAGATAGGTAGGGTTTGATAACTGAAGAGGAGAAAGGAGGGTTTCTGAGAAGGATGAATAGCATGATATTTAAATTAGCTTAAATTCATACTGACATTGTTTGATTACCACAGCACCAATAGTTCAGCTTCTCTATCCATCTGAGCAGCCCTCACTAAAATCCAGCCTTTCTTGCAATAGCTTTAACTATGCTTTGTTATTCTTTGGATGAGGTTTTCTAAGAATCTATTGTATTAGGGAGCCCCAAATCTGTAATTTCCTTCTAATGAGGCCTGTTAATTTGATGATAGCATAATCAAATATAAACACCACCCTTCCTTGGTCTGTAGGGTGCTTCATAATGAGATGGATCCAGAGGGGCAGAGAGTTGCCAGACACATTAAAGAAACTGGTGTCCCTAACTAAGGAAGACTTATTAATGATTTTAGTCCCAAAGGAAGAGACACACAGAAAATCTTCAGAAAAGAGAAATGGCGATGGTGAAATCAAAGCAACCCAGATGGCCTATAAACAGGCTAATTATGTGGAAGACCCAAAAGCAGCTCTGAAGTTTCTTTCCCAGCTGCCTATGGAGTCTGCCAGGTAGCCAGATGCTGGCAGAGAAAATGCCTTCCACAGGTCATCAGCAAAGTGGTGCTCCACATTAAAGCAAACGATAACCCCAGTACTTTCCTTTATGCAACAAAAGAATATTTCAGATCTTTACGAAAAAAATTTTAGAGAACTTATAAACCTCCATATTATTCAATGAATAAGAATTATGCTGATTGTTTTTGTTGCTGGAAAAACACAATTACAGAATACCACATATGTTTTTGTGCATGTACATATACATATTATCAGAGGAAAGAAAGAAAATGATTCTGGGGTATCTCGTTAATACATTGTAATTTAGAGATAAACGGCAAAATATTGATGAATAATGTCAATTCATGTCAGTATTTTCTTTATCATCTTAGAAGTACCAAGCTCAAAGCTCGGCTCAGATGCTGAAATAAGATGCTGTGATTGAAAAGCTCTGCTCGTTCTTAAGCCTTCCTTATAGCCTTTGGGACACCTTCTGTCAGACATCTGAGGTTAGGTAGTGTAGGCCTTTGTTGCTAATTGAGTATGGTGATTTCAGCAATATCTGCGGAGAAGCCAGGTACTTAGATTCAGAATGCAAAACAAGATAGAAGAGTAAAAAAGGGCAGCAAGGTGGCTTTTTATTTAAAGCTAAAAAAATTAATTTAACTATGACCAGGATAATATCATAAAAGATAATGGGACTTGTGTTTCAAGAGAGACCTACCTCAGTTTCCTAGCTATTTTTTATTTTTAATAACACTTAAGATTTTCTTCTTTCTAATTGGAGGAATCTCCATCTTCCTCTGTGCTTTTATTCTTGATGTCTATTAATTGTTGAGAATTGCATATGAGTGGAGACACTACAGGCATTATGCAGGTGTCATTTTAATTATATATCATAGGAAGAGAGAATCACTGTTTCTAGTAACTCTATGTTCAATATCAGGGCTCTGTTTGGAAACTTGAAGAAGACATTCCTAGTCAGCTCTTGCACTCTTTTGGGCTCACACATTGTTATGTTGCATTGCCACTTTCTCATGTATCTACCAGTCTCCATCACAGTACTATGCATTCCCTGAAGGCAGAGGTGGGGTAGTATGGAGTTTAATTCTAAATTTTCTTATGAGGAAAAGATTGGTCTTCTCATAAAATGGGCTGGTATATCTGGAAATCTACATGCAGATGAATGAAGTTGGATTCCTACTCACCATCTAAAAAAAATTAACTCAAACAGATCAAAAACCTAAATGTAAAGGTAAAAATATAAACAGAGGAAAGCCTTGGTGTAAATTTTGTGAACTCTCATTGGCTAATAGTTATTTAGATAAATTATACCCAAAATAAAAGTAACACAATGTAAACAAATAGATACATTGGGCATCATCAAATTAAAAGCTTTTGTGCTTCAAAGGACGCTATCAAGAAAGTGAAAAGACAACCCACAGAATGTGAAACATTTTTGCAAATCATATAGCTGATAAGGGACTCGTGTCTAGAATGTACAAAGAACTCCTGCAACTCAATAATAAGAAAATACAATTAAAAATAAGCAGTCAATATGAGTAGACATTTGTCTTAAGAATGGACAGAAAAGCCAATAAACACATGAAAAGATGTTCAGCATCATAAGCTGTCAGTAAAATGCAAAACAAAGCTACAATGAGATACCATTTCATGTCATTAGGATAGCTATGATTCAAAGTACAGATAATAATAAGTGTTGACAAGGATGTGGATAAATCAGAACACTCATTCCCTGTTGGTGGCAATGTAAGTTGGTGTAGCTGCTTTAGAAGACAGTCTAGCACTTCCATAAAAGGTTAAAAAGAGTTACCACATGACCCAGCAATTTCACTTTTAGGTATATATTCAACAGAAATGAAAACAAACGTCCATAACAAAATTTGTACATGAATGTTCACAGCAGTTTTATTCATAACAGCCAAAAAGTAAAAACAACCCAAATATCCATCAACTGATGAATGGGTAAATAAAATATGTCATATCCATCAAATGGAATATTATACAGCCACAGAAAAAATGAACTATTGATACATGCTAATATATAAATGAGCCTTGAAAATAGTATGCTACACAAAAGAAGCCAGTCATAAAGTACAGTGGTAATATACACACTGTACTGCATGATTCCGTTTTTGAAATGTCCAGAATAGGCAAATCCATAGAGATCAGAAGCAGATTAGTGTTTCCCTAGGGTTGGGCAGAAAGGAATGGGGAGTGATTGCTAATTGACTTTCTTTTTTCGGCATCATAAAAATGGATTCTGGTGATGGTTGCATAACCCTAAATGCACTAAAACCTATTGAATTGTACACTTCAAATGGCTGTTACATGAATTACATCTCAATAAAGCTGTTATAAAGGATAATTTATTATGTACCTAGGCTACTACATGCCAGACTCTGCACTTGGCTCTGGGAATGCAAAGATGAATATGACAACTGCTTGTAACCTGATGCACTAATAGGCGTATGCACAGGAGTAGAGATATTACCAGGAGGAAGTGATTAATTCTTGCAGTTGGGGATATCCTCAGAGAAGAGGTACCAGCTGCTTGAGGTAATATTTGAAAAAAAAAATTTTCCTCCATGTGTGGCATGATTAAGAGCAATGCATAATGGGGAAGTAGCACATGCTAAGACATGGAGGTATTTTATACATTTATTTTGATATAATTTAGTTTTGAAAAAAATCTATGCTACAAAAAAGAAAAAAAGAAGTTTAAAAAGCACTTTGTTGGGCAATTGCTTTAGTATTGATGAAAGGTGGCAAGGACGTAAGTTGAGGTCACACATGTGGGATGGTGTGGAGAGTTGAGAATAAGCAAAGGGCACATTTATAGAGCCCCTTCCTGTTCCTACAGGTCTTGCCTCTCTTTGTCTGCACACAACCCTATAAGATCTGCTTACTCTTCTTCATTTTATTGACAAGAGAAGTGAGGCACAGAGAGGTAAGGTGACTTCCCCAAAGTCTCAGATGGCCAACTGGCAGAGTTAGTATTCAACCTGGAAAATCTGTTTCCAGAACCTGAACTCTCAGCCACTAATCTTATTTTGAAGGCATTATTCCAGTTTTGTGTTTTCCGTGAAACCTGGCCCAAGGCCTGACCCATTGCTGGACCTTGGAAAATGATTATTGCTTGAATAAATCCATGCTCTCCTGTCTGTTTATTTCAAAGACTCCATGCTATGAAGCGTGAAGCATAGGCATGAGCATAGGCAATCCCACTGCCTACAACTAGAGAAGCTGGAAATGGAGGTCCTGGCTTTCTGCTTCAGGACAGCTGCTTTTTACCCTCCTTCACACTCTTTATAATGTCTAACCAGCAGATCCTACCACTCAGTGACACCAATCTGAAGAGTCAATATTTATTAATATTTAATGTTACATTATGAGTGTAAAATTAAGCTAATACTTATCAAGCAAATTCTACATGCAGGCACTGTGCTAAGCACTTTACATGCATTATCTCCTTTAGATCTCATGATAGTGCTGACCAGTTGATCCTTGGGAAAGTGTCATATTGATCAACAGCATGGATTTTGGAGCTGAACTGCATGGGTTCAGATCTTAGCTCTGCCATTTACCAGCAGTGTGGTGTGTGAAATCTGTTTAATGTATCAGTACCTCAGTTTCCTCATCTAATAATAGTACCTACTTCATAAGATTGTTGTGATGGTTAAATGAATTATTGGCCATTGAGTATTTGGAATAGTACGTGACATGGTGACTGCTAAGTGTTAGCTGTTATCAGTAATTTTCTTTCTACATCTATTTACAGCAGAGAAAAGTGAGGTTTAAATTATTAAGTACCTTCCACACAAAGACACAGCTAAGAGGCAGAGTCAGGTTTCAAACACAGGGAATTTGATTCCAGAATCTGCATTCTGAACCAACTCCAGAAGATTCAACTACCATGGTGTATAACCTCTGTGAAGCATCCTTTGTCTTCCCAGACAAATTTAAGTATGGCTTTATCTCTACCTTCATAGTGGCATATTCAATATTTTATTAGAAGTGTAGAACATGGTATTTCTATATTTTCCCTTTATACAGTGGCTGTTATCTAGTAGGCTCTTAATAAATATACATTGTTAGTCTAAACCCTATTGCTAAATATTTCTTCAATCCATTCCCTCCTCCCTAACCGTATTGCTGCTGCCTTATTAGTCCAGGCACTCAAAATTTCTTGCTTGAGCAGATGTAACAGCATCCTAATTAGACTTTGTGCTGCCATACCCTGCACCATACCCTGTGATATGAAATAATCTTAGTGAGTCTTTTTTCTGTGCAACCAAAAGAATCTACAGTTTCCCAGCTGATAAAATTGATCCAAAAGCTAAATGTTTATACATATAGCCCAATAATTTCATGATAATTTGGGCAGCCTTGCCACCTGAAAGTCCTTAATAATTGCTATTTGTTGAGTGTAGAACTATCTCTGCTATTTAAAGCATGGTGATGAAGAGTGTTGATTTGTAAACACCAACATAAAAATAGCTGACCTGATAGTCATATGCAAAATATGGTTTGTTTGTTTTTTACTGTTGCTGTACCAAATAAGCCATCTTAAAATTTTAACTATATGACAGGTTCCATGTGGGTCTGTTTACGATCATGAACATCCTCTTTAAGGAAGCTGTCTTGGTCCATTCAGGCTACTATAGCAAAGTGGCATAGACTGAATGGCTTATAAACAACAGAAAGGTATTTCTCACCGTTCTGGAGACTGAGAGGTCCAAGATCAAGTTGCCTGTAGATTCTGTGTCTGGTGAGGGCCTATTTCTTGGTTCGTAGATAGCAACTTCTTGCTGTGTTCTCACACCTTGTAAGGGGCGAATAAGCTCCCTAGGGCCTCTTTTATAAGGGCACTAATCCCATTCACGAGGGCTCTGCTCTTATGACCTAAGCATTTCTTAAAAGGCCCCACTTCCTAATACCATCACCTTGTTGGATAGGATTTCACCATGCGAATTCCCCCTTGCCATGGTATTTAATATATTCACAGGTTTCAGGGATTAGGAGATAGGTAACTTTGGGGGCAGTGGGGCGGGGAGCATTATTCTGTCTACCATGCAGAACAATAAAGATAATATGAACTTTCAGCTACAGGGGTTACATGTGGCCTGAAAATAAAGCCGCATAAAGAAGAACAGAGAGATGAAGAGAAACAGTTCTGATGATGCCACTGTTTGAAATTCTGAATTCAGTTAAAACTTCAGTGAACTCTATTCCTGGGCTTTTAAGTTATGTGAGGCAATAAAATTCTTTTTTCTTTTCCTAAACCAGTTTGAGTTGGTTTTCTGTCACTTGAAATCAAACATCCTTACTGATATGGGGCAGGAAAGAAAAGGAAGAGGTAGGGGGGAAAGAGAAGAAAGAGTTCATTGCAAATTTAATGATCAATCCTAAGCAAATGCGAGAAGGCTGAAGCGGTTATACATGTAGAAGGCAGAGAAGATATGAACTTAGGAAGAGATAGAGTAAATTTCAGACATATTGAGTTTAGGGTTTGTATACCAATATACATTGTATTTGAATAAAATATGCATTTGTATTCAAATATATACATATAGGTTTGGGTTTCAGAGAAGTCAGGATGAAAGATTTGGGAACGTCTAATATTTTTCCCTTTGTCTTTAACATGTATGTTTTTATCTATGGTGTTCTTGGTTTTCTAGATCCTTGGATTCCTATACTTTCATGTTCAGCAGAGGAGAACATAAAGATATCACATTCTTTAAGAAACTTTCAAAGTTTTAAGGGTTAGCTCATATTTATACTGTGATGGAAAGCATTGTTATTGGCCATAATTGTTGGCAAGACTTCGTAGTGTGATAAAAATTACTCATGCTCGTAGTCTCAAAAGAGAAAGAGAAAATGAGGTGTTACTGTTTCCCCCCACCCCAACCACATATGCTGGTTGAAGTCTCGTTGAAACATCCTAGCCAATAAAAAAGAAAAGCAAGATGTGGTCTCCCAAATGTTGCAAAACTGAAGTGGAGGGTAAAAATATTCATGATTTGTTTTCTACAGTCCTATCCCAAATCCCTAACCCCTTTCTACCCATTTTACTCAAAAGCTGCTCTTCTAAAATTGAGGAAATAAGCATCTTTGAGTTTCCTGCCTGAAGACATAAATCAAATTGAAAGGTTCTTATCTTCCACTCAGGTTCTTATGCTTCCAAGAAAAAATATGCAGACTTAACCTTTTCATTCATCTTAAATTTTAACATACATGTATGTATGCACACTCATGGATGTGTATATGCATATATATTAATATATTTGGTTTTTTATTATTGACCAAATACCTAGGTTTCATAGAGATGGATACCATAGAAGGCAGGAAAGATGAATAAGCCAACACGATTAATAGGCAGGTAGATCTCATTTTCAGTAGAAACACATAAAGGAAAATTACTGGTGAGAGAGGAGGTCTTGACCCATATGTTGATTAATGCAAATCTTTGAAAACTGCCAGCAGCGTATAAAGTTGAATGCATCAATGGTAGTGGAATAAGGAAGGCAGGGCCACAGAAAGACAGAAACAGACAGAAACAAACACCAAGGCTCTTGGTGCTTGCAGAATACAGCATATGAAAAAGCACGATATAAATTCTGTAAACAAATAACTGCACAGATTCATAAATCAATACGACTCACTACTATAGATTATTTGCCAGTGACAAAATAACTTGGATTCTTTTATCATGTAGAAGTTTATAGTGCATACTAGAAGAATAGTAAATGAAAGACAGTATCAAAGTTTATAAATGCTCTAGATCAGCTAATGAAAGGTTAACACACTCAACAAGACAGTCGGCCATGATTGTTTCCAATGCAAATAGCACTATCCAATTTAAAGACGTCGTCTGTAATTTTAAAAATTTAAGCAGAAAATCCATATTAATAAAAGTTGTGTCATATTAATTAATGCTACCATATTAATATGAAAACTACAGACTACAGGAACTTCCCAGAACCATTAAGGGTCCAGTCCAAATTTTCACCCAGCAAGCCGTTTGCTGAATTGTGCACATATGTGAGTAAGTGGAAAATGTTACAGCTTTGGGTAGATAATAGTGTGTCTAATGGCTTTCCTGTTAATTGGATTAACTTCATAGGATAGAAGCAGACCAGATCCTGCCAGGTAACATACTCATTCCTAAGGGCAGTACCTTTCAGACAATATTATTACATGATTTTGCCAGCCCATTTGCTGGTAACCTAAGACCATGCAAAAGTGAAAAATGCATCTCCAAATATCCATGTTACAGCAGAATATCTAATGCTCAGAAAGATTATCTGACAGAGGGCATTGCCTGAAAATCAAGTCAACTTAGCTTCATTTCCAAATACAGTTCCAATTAAACATGCCAATTTATGTAAGTCATTTATTTGCTTTGTCTTTTAATTTCCTTTTCTAAAATATAGAAATAACCAGCTTATAGAATTATGGAGGTAAAATGAGATCATTTAATATTTATATATTTTCATATTTGTATACAAATATATAAATATATAAATAAATATGTTCATTTTAATCACATTCACATTTTCAATTATATGTATGGTATATTTTATTACTAAGCTCTTTTATTTTTGACAGAATTGGTTAACTTACTCGCTTTTTTTTTTTTTTTTGAGGCAGAGTCTCACTCTGTTGCCCAAGCTGGAGTGCAGTGGCTCAATCTTGGCTCGCTGCAATCTCCACCTCATTCTCTTGTCTCAGCCTCCCAGGTAGCTGGGATTACAGGCATGTGCCACCACGCCCAGCTAATTTTTGTATTTTTAGTAGAGATGGGGTTTCACTATGTTGACCAGGCTGGCCTCGAGTGCTTGACCTTGTGATCCACCCTCCTCAGCCTCCCAAAGTGCTAGGATTACAAGTGTGAGCCTCCGAGCCTGGTCAGTTAACTTACTCTTAAAAAAAGTCTTGATCTTTTCATTGCATGGAATGAAAATCTTTTTTTCATGGAGTGAAAATCTTTTTTTTCCAGATTGCCATTACAAATGTTAGTCTAGGAAGTCATACTACCAGTTACTACTATGACCATCTGACTTTGAGTCTAGCAAATGTAGATTTTAGTTAGTGGCCTTATATCTTTTAAAACTGTATTTGAAATTTCTACGCTCATGAACAACAGTAATTAAATCTAACTTATTAAGTGTATGGCTATTATCTTCTCCATTTTATAGATGAGGAAATTGAGGCTGAGCACTGTAGTTAATGTATCCAAGGTCAGCAAGTGGCAGATATGGATTCTACTCTCCTGTGTGTAACGTGAACAACTATTTTCATATTAGTAGGAAGTTTTAAGAGACTCCAGTGAAGACAAGGATCATGTACTGTGGACTGTATAGTGAGTGATTGGAGTAACAGGTTTAAGTATAAACTCTACCCTTGGCAATGTATGGTCTTGGGAAAATCACAGAAATTCCTAAGCCTTGTTTTTTCATCTGTGAAATGGGGCTAATAACCTCTACCTGACTACATTTCTGTGCAGTTAAATGAGATGTTTCATTACATTTCAATTTTGGTATTTTTTTTTTGGTCAATGAAGTTTTAAAACAAAACTAGAAGATTTTTTTTTTCTGCATTATAAACAGGATTTATATAAAAATTCTCAAGTATCTACAAGTAATTTATTTCTTGACATTATACAAAGTCAGCATAACATTTTAAGCCATTTCATTGTGTTGACAAAGCTCTACCATAAGTATTTTATAAGATAAACTTGTGATGGTGTCACAGGACAATATAACATCTTAGTTACTGTTTTCTTGTTATTGAAACTATTTGTTATAAAGTATAATTTGATTAGATGAGTTCTGATATAAACATTTTTTAACTGAATACATATTAAAAATTGTATTTAACTCATTATTAATGAAGGAACCGTTAAGATTTACAAATAGTCCCAGTATGAACATTTTAATCTTAAAAATACATGAGACAAAATATGAAATATATTCAAAACTTTTTTTTAAAGTGTTTCACTATAGGATGTTTTTAAATAAGAAAAATAGTAATTGAATACTTATTCACTGAGAGTTACTATTTCATTTTATCTGCACAATAACCTTAACCTTAGGTGGTACAAACTATTTTAATACCAACTTTACAGATTGGGAAGTTGAGGTTTGGATGTCTGAGGTGACAAGCAATTAAGTGGCAGCAGGGTATCAAACTCCAAGTACATATTAATCCTCAAACTTTCGGGGTAGGAAAGGTCACATATAGGTGGAATAGTAGTGAGAGGCCTTCCTAGGAGGGTCTTGAATTCCATTTTAATTTGTTAAAACATGGAGAAATCTCTAGGGTTTTATATCGTGGAGAAATATGATAGGATATGCATGTTGGCAAGCAATCTAGGAGAGTGCTGGTATGAGTGGGAGTGAGATATTACTACAAGAGCTGGATAATACATAATGGAAGAATGAATCATGGCAGTGTGTACAATGGAAAACTGGAGAAAGCCGTAGGAGATGTTTTAGAGATAAAATTTTTAGACATGGTAACTAAATGGATGTGGGTATGGAACAGAAAAAGTAGGGAAATAACTATTTTGATATTGGAATTAAGCTAAAAATATTTAAATACAGCAAGTGCCCAGGTACTCAGAAGTCTAACTTAAAGGTATAGATGTTGGCATTAACTGTACAGAAAAGGTGATAATACCAGTCAGAGTGGGAGAGGGGGAAGACATCTCAAGGAACATCTTGCAGATTGCTTCTGGTTTATGGTTCCTATAGATTTTAACTATTGTCTTTTACTATCCTACCTCAGTTTACCTTTGTAGTCATTTAAGTAACTCAGGCTCTCCAATCTCTTGACCTTTGCAATTACTGTTTCATCTCTGGAACACACTCTCTATTCTTCATGTGATTGGTTCCTTCCCATCCATCAGGACTTACCTGCCCGTGCTAGGAGGAATAAGTGCCTTCCTCAGCTCCATCTCAGGAGTTGTTGTTACTGTCAGAGCACTTACGATAGTTTGCAGTTAATTTATTTGCTTGATTTTTGTATCATCCACTAAGATGCACACCCAGTAAGGCAGGAGCCACGTTTGTCTTGTCCATAGTTGAATCACTATCAACTAGGAAGTGCTTGGCATAAGGAAGATACTTAATATTTTTGAATGAGTGAACAAACTGCTGATTCTAATTCCCTGAGGGATTACAGTGCAATCCAAACCTGTCTCTCTGTCTCCGCCTTACTTCCAACCACATGTTCCTTTTGTCCCAGCTAAGTCAAGCTTTTGTGGTTTTCCGAACATTCCAGACTTTTCAAATCTCTGTGCTCTCTCTTGTTTTCACTGCTTGAGGTGTCCTTCTCTTGTTACCTGTTTAGGAAATTCCTTTATGAGCTCAAAACTTGGCTTGTCAGCTGGTTAAGAGAGTATGCCTTTGATGTCCCTGCTCTCAGAATTGCTTTCCCAGCATTCAACACATGTTACATACTATTTCCCCTGTACATTGTAAGCACCTTGAAGCTAGGGAGTGCCATGGTCTGAATGTCTGTGTCTCCTCAAAATTCATATGTTGAAATTTCAATATCCAAGGTGATAGTATTAAGAGGTGGAGCTTTTGAGAGGTGATTAAATCATGAGGGTGGAACCCTCCTTAATGAGATTAGTGCCCTATAAATAGGCCCAAGGGAGCCTGTTCACCCCTCTACCATGTGAGAACATAACCATAAGGTCCAATCTCTGTACCATAAAGCAGGCCCTCACCAGACCTCGAATCTACTGGCACCTTCATCTTGGAATTCCCAGCCCTCTGGAACTGTGAGACATGTTTGTTGTTGTTGTTGTTTGTTTTTTTTTTTTTGCTGTTTATAAGCTACATAATTTCTGATAATTTGTTATAGCAGTCTTAACAGATTAAGACAAGCAGCATTCGTCATTCGAGTTCACATCCTCAGTCCTTAGTCCAGTGCTTGGTTCATTGTAGGACAGTTGCTTCATAAATATTTGTTGAATGAATAAATGGTTTGTTGAACAAAAGAATGAAGGCACGTAGCATATTAGACATAACCAAGGGCATCTACAAACATATCTAAACAGTTACATGACCTGGAACAAGTTAGACTCTTTAAGCCCCTATGTCTTCCTTTTTAAATGGAAAAAAAAATAGCACTTACCTGTGATCCTTACAACATTCAAATATAATAGTATTAGTCATGTTGTATTAGTCATGATTGTCCAGAGAAACATGACTGATACATTTTATTTACTTAGTTAGTTTAAAAATTCATTTATTATTTTAAGGAATGAACACACATAAGTTTGGAAGCTTGATGAGTCCCAACTTTGATAGGGGAGGCCTGCAAGCTGGCCTCTTAGAAAAGAGCTATAGTTCAAGTCCAAAGGCAGTCTGATAGACAACCGGAAAGAGCCAATGTTGTAGATGAAGGCTGAAGGCAGTCTGCTGAAAAATTCCTTCCTGATCAAGGGAGGTCAGCCTTTGTTCTAGCCAGGCCTTCCAATGGTTGGATAAGGCCCACCCACATTATGGAGGGCAATTTGCTTTACTCAGAGTTCACTAATTACTAGTTACATGTAAATCTAACCCCAAAACACACACCCTCACAGAAACATGAAGAATAATGCTTGACCAAGTGTCTGGGTACTGCGGCCCAGCCAAGCTGACACATACAATTAATTATCATATATGTAGAACATTTAGTACAGTTTCTCAGACATTCGTTAGGAAGTGCTCACTAACCACACTCTCTGGTCTGGTCTTACGTCCCCAGTCATGTCTGCAGGTAAGGTGCCATGAGAATGTGTGTGCTAAGGTCAATGGCTCCTGGTGTCTTGCTGGATGGGAATAATGTGGTTTTCATTCTTCCTTATTCTGAGTCTCTCTGTAAGCAACACATGTAAAATTGAGTTATGTTTTCTACAAACAACATGGATAAGAAACACTTCTTGGTATGAAGTAGAAAGTGAATACAACAGAAAGAAATGTGTGTAAGGAAGAAACTAGTATAAAATCATGGATTGCCATGGCCTAACACTGGTCACTTGTGGTTCCCCAAAGTTGTTAAAGAAAACAGCTAAAGCATTTTGCCCTTTCTTTCTCAGAAAAAAATGCAAAGGTGACAATTATTTCTTTAATCTCAATCAAGGAAATTTCTGCCTGGCATTTGGCATTCAGTATCTTGAAGAGGATTCAGGTGTGTACACACGTGGGATATCTTTCATAATATTCCCAGAAGGCTACTAAACTCCCAGAGTGAATAACTCTCATCAGATTGAGGTAGGGGGTAAGAGATTATGGCATCCAGGCACCCCTGGTAAATCTCTTTTCTAGATTACTGGAACTGTTTTCTAAGTGTTGCCATCTCCAAAAGTTAAAATCCCCCACCATGACAAGAAGGCAAAGAAAGTCAGTTTATATGAGTCAATAATATCACATAACTATCTAAGCAGTAATATTAAGTGAGATGTGTACTTCCTATAGTGAGACTGGCACTTTCAGGCAGGCAGACAGGCTTCCACTTTCCATTTGTCCCTGCCCATGGGCCATTGCAAGAATCCTGGCCTGTTCCCAGTAAAAGATGCCTTTTGGCAGAGTAAAATCTAATTCAGTAGGTAAAGCTGGGTAAGAAGGACAGGAAGTGAAACATTTGAGTAACTACACTGTCTTCACCCTCATTTTACTTAAACTATCATGGGTTTTATACTTGGATGGAATGCTCTATAGGACTAACCCAAAACTGCTCTATTTCAAAATCAAAATGGTTTATATGTAATTGCATTTACAAAAGAGACAGCAAAAGACCATGTTTAAAATGCTTTATGATATTTTATTTGATATTATTCAATCACACAGGTTTTGTGGCAAATATGCATCTCTAAATGTGCATAATCAAACATTTTATTTTTCCAGGTCTTGAATTTGTCATAGAAATAAGCCATAGATTGTTACTTTCTGATTTACTACTTATAGATTCATATTGAAGTATGCCATAAAGAGGAGATAAATGAATTTATATGACACTATTTACTGATTATGAAAATAGAGAAATACAAAAATGTTATCTAATAATAACAGAAAATATATTTCTTTTTTATTCCATTACTTTTGAAATTAAACATAAACACTAAAATAGAGAGTAGTCAAACTGATTTGGCACATTTAATATATATTACCAATATTATATTTTTCATTCTTGAATAATGAAGCACATGATTCAGCATTGCATACTTTGGGCTTTGTTCAAACATTAGTTGCTATAATCATGAAGGTGACTATTAAAACCAGTCAGGGCAGGTGTGCGCACAGCAAAAGAGTGGCTTTCACCAGGCTCTATCCTATCGTCTCATTTTGTTAGGAACATAGTTTAAAGAGAAACACCATTAAAAGAGGATGAGTTTGGACACCCATCTCACGCATGAGCAGTGAATGGTATTTAGTTAGTAAATATTCTCACTATCCTCTATCCAACACCGAAAAGAAGCAATTTCAGTGAAGGGGATTTTACTTAATAAAGTTCTACAAACCCAATTTGAGGCTTTCTTTTCCTGTCATAGCAAATAATTTTTTGACTTTCTTCCTTTGTACTTTATGGAGCTAATAACATTTTCCTAGAAACAGCATTAAAATTAAAGGTAATTTTTAATGATAAAATGTTTCCCTGGATACATTTTCTTGTATGTTAAAGTGTACTTTGTTTCAAAATGCTTAATTTCATTTACAATTAGAAGTCAAATGTGGAGCACAGTACAGGGCAATTTGGAAACTGTCACACTAATTGCCACAAAAAAGTTAATTTTTCACATAAGACAACTGGCGGTGAACATCCAATTAACTGCCACACAGTTATTTAAATACTATCCTCAGAAAAGAATTATTCTATTTTATGACCGTTAATTGAATGGTCATTGACATGAGACATTTTTTACACTTACAGATGTATTTTGAAATTACATATTTTTATTTAGAAAATATACATTTGTTTTAATTTGGAAAGAGCTGAACACAAGGATCATGATTTTAAAAGATCAGCATATGTAGGTGACATGGAAGTTCACGGCAACTGTTTCACAAATCACCTTAACACACCGGATCCACAGATAAGGGTACGCCTCTCTTTGGTTCATAAGGTGTTGTCCTGGAAACCATTTTGATGCAGTCGACAATAGGGCAGACACTGAGACACAGAGTACAGCCTGTACAAGTGTCAGTAATGGTGGGCAGGTGGGTTTCTGGATCAAACCGTATAGCCTGCAAACAGAAGTAGAGGGTATTGATGTCACTGACCACAAAGGTCAAGAATGTCCCCATTTCAGCATCAACATTTTTCTCTGCTGCAGCGGAGCTGCACTGAGACAACGACGTCCAGCTCTGTGGTGCAACTATAGCAACAGTTGAGCTGACAGAGGAGCAAAAAAAGAGCAAGAAGAGAAATCCTTTTAAATTAAAAACGCAATGTTTAGAATTCCTTAGGGGTATTTTTCTTCATTGTGTGAGGAAAATATGTCATAACATAGTCACTCTCTAGTTTTCTTTGTTCTGTGCAAAGTTGGGGTCTTTTCAGTTCTACCAGGATGGGGCGTCTTCTACCTGTGGATTTTGGGGGACTTTCACACGTCCTCCTCTTCCTCTTCACACTCTTTGTTCTCGACAGTGGAAAAGTGTTACTGTCAGATTCGGAGGCAATGAATACATTTGTGTGGATTTCAAATAATGCATGTAGTTTTTAGAAGAAAGCAGCAGAAAAAAATTAGCTTAACAGTCAGCTTTGAGTTTTGAAGATTTCCAAGCTGACTAGTCATTGTCCACCACGAAGGGGAAAAAACACTGAATGGAGAGCCAGGAAAACTGGTGTTCAGTCCTGGCCCTGACACTGCTGAGCCCAGATTACCACAGCCAGGCCTCCAGCTCTGAAACGGCTTAGGATTTTGAGAAATTTTATAATTTCCCTTCCCCCGTCTTCCTCTATTCCCTCCCTCCCTTCCTCACTCCCTTCCTCTCTCTTTCTTTCCATGAAGCAATGTAGAATAAGCAATTAAAAATACCTAGTGTGAAATTCAGGATTGAGTTTTTTTTAAAAAAAGATATGATTATTATTTTCCCATTAAACAGACACATTTCAATAGTGAAAAACGACATGTAAGACCTCAGCAGAAGTTACAGAATTTCTATCTAGCACAGATTTCAGGGCAGCTATGTAGGGGGGGATCATGGTGTTGGAGGGGATTTAGGAAACTTGCCTGGCAGTCTCAAAATTGCAAAAAAAAAAAAAAAAAAAAATACAAGAGTTTTACTCAGACTGTGTACTACTTTGAAGTGACTACATTGGGACTGAGGAAATTATAAGGGACATTAAGTGTCTCTCCACCCCCAAGGTACTCCTTGAGGCCAGGTTTACAAATCTTACATTCTCAAGTAATTGCATTATTCTGATTTTTTTTCCTGTCTCATTCTCTAATGTAATTCAATTATATATGTGTATGTGTGTATATATATATATTATATATATAGTTGTTTAAAAAATTCCCTCCTCCAAATGAAGCTACATGCAACTATACTTTTTCCTCTTTTATGCACATATAAATGAAAATAATATTTTCACAGTAAATCATGATAGTTGCTTAATATTTTTTAAAAGTCTGATCTTTAAGAAAATAAACATATATTTCAACAAGAACTATAGCTATAGCAAGTCATGAGAATATTTGTCCACACAAATTGGTGTTATGTTTTGTAAAACAACATTTTAAGGTGCTGTTTGGATAAATAAAAATGATTTCTCTTTCTTATGTACTCTTACATATAAATGGAAACTCAATGAAGTAACTGATAGAAATTAAGACTAATGCTTAGAAATACACTTTGAAAATCTGCAAACATATAAAACTTTATGTTCAATTAAAAATTTTGGTTTTCTATTTTTATCTTCTGAGACAGAAGAATCAAAGAACTTTCTAAGTCTTTTAACATCCATAATTGTGATTTTCTTTCTTATTACTAAGAAGGTTTTTACTAAAGTTGTACCAAGTCTAGAATTCCACGGTGGGAGCCATAAGTTCTAAGATTTAAGACATTAGAGAGCTGATGCTACGATAGTTATAGGACTTTCTGATTGATCTCTGATTGGTTAATTAGAAAGATGACATGAAAGTAAATGTGATATGGTTAGCACTTTCAAAATAACTGTTAAGACACCTTTTAGCTAGAAAAAAAAGTGATGAATTGAGTAAAAATTTGGTGCAGAACTGCGAAACTAGGAAGAAAAATTAATAGTTTTTTTAAAAATTAAAACATGTCTGTCATAAGAATATGCAAAATACCACCATGAGCAGTATGGGATCTGCCCCTCAGTTGAATAAGGTACATAAACCTCACTTTTTTAAAATGGGGACATTTCATTATGAATTTAGAACATTCCATTGATCATTTCTTAAAAAGATCTGTTTTTACTTATAGCTTGAAAAATACAATGAAAATAATATTGCATAGTTTTTAGCAACTTTTAATAGTTTAGTAGTTTTCCAAAACTTTAAAATTTGCTTTCTGCAAACTCTATATCGTAAGAAATTCTTTTACTTTCACAATAAGTCAGGGTTTTGAGAAGAAACTTATGCTTAAAAGCATTGTTATGATCATTTTTTCATCCATTTCTAAACTTCAACTAGTTAAAAGTCATAGTTGTGCCAAACTCTTTAAAAAAATAGCAGGTTATAAATATATAGGAAGTAAATGAAGAAGCAAATTATAAGTCAAAGAGAAATTCATAGAATGTGTTTTCAAGAGAATAGCCCACTAGAAGGAGTCAAATCCCTAATTTCTTTTCTTTTCTTGTTTTTTTCCCCTCCATGGTAGACGCTCTGCTGAGGACTGAGGAGCTGGAAAGTAACTATGGCTCTCTTCATGAGGGAAGAATACATCTCTTTGGCTTTTCTAGCTTCAGAGGAATTCCTGGGACCAACTTATACAACTAGTTGGTGGGAAAGTGCTTCTTTCTGACTGTAGTAAAAGCCTAATCAATACTGAATGGAAGAGAACTCTCTTTTGGCAGAAGGAATCATAGACTTTCAGAGTAATGGCCATAAATGGTTGTTCTTTTCCCTTTCCTCTGCGTTAAAGCATAATGCTTTCCTAGTATTCATAATTTTGTGTGCATTTCTCTTTTCAGTTGGATTTTTCTCTTTAATGTTGTGGGTGATGAAATGATATAAAACTAATTCTGTGCATTAAATGCTGGCATAGTTAGTAAAAATTACAACTTTCCTTTTAAAAAAAGACCATATTACAAGGGTGACAGGACAGAAAGATGTACTGTTGCAGAAGAGCAATATTTGGCACCACCGGTTTAAATTTCACACTTAGCAACAGAAAATGCTTTCTGCCACAAAAACCAGAAGAAACATGTCTCATAGCATTCTAATTCCAGCAGGATTCTTACCTGGTAGCCAGAATCATTACAGGTCATGTAGCATTTACCACAGTTAATACACATTTCTTCATCGATCATAGCCACAACTTGCTCTATGTTGCTCAATTCACCAAATGTTCCAAGGTACTGCAGTGCTTTTCCTATTACATCCTAAAAATAGCCACTGAATTACTTAGCAAGCTCATTTTAAAACATTTTCATGTAATAATTAATATCACTCAGCATTTTCCTGTTTTTATACAATGTTGCATTATATTAACTTGGGAGACTTTGGATAGCATAATTCTCATAGATAAGCTTTTTATGATAATTATAGCTTAGATGTTTGTCTTCTGAAAGATGGGCAATATGCATGCCTAGCTTAGAAATACAAGACCTAATTAACTGTATTCAATAGGTTTTTGACTGGATAATTGAAAACAGCATTTCTGTGGACAGAAAGAATAAATGACACTTGTTTGAGTTGTTATGGCTTACTTTTTCTCATTCTTGGACCTTGAAGGACCAAAAGTAACGCAAAGTGACAAAGGGTAACACACTATGCTAGAAAATTAGACTGCTCATAATGAAGGGAATACGAGTGTGAATATTATGCATTTATGTCACTGTATGTGGATTTTAGATTTTAATTTAAAAAGTGCTTTGATAGAATACTCACCTGTCATGTCTTGAAGCATATATAACATTATTTAAAAATTCTAATTTATGTTAATTGATTAGGTTGATCCAATAGTTAAGTCAGATGCTCTTTTACTTTTAAAGAACTGGAATTTTCTTCATTTACCATTGAAGATCTTTCATGTGGTTACACATTGCTTTGTTCTTCATACTAATTGGGAGTGTGCTTAATATGTGAAGCACAGAATATGTTTCATCAACGATAAGAAACACTTTGCTTCATAAAACAAAACAAAAGAATGTAGCAATGTCAAATTAGCATGCTGTCAAGATTTTTGCTTTTGTTTTTAACTATTAACATGAGAATCTTCTTTGAATTTAAGATCCATGTTCAAGGAGGTTTGACTCTCACTTTAGCTGAGGTCCGGCCACTGCACTCCAGACTGGGCGAGAGAGCGAGACTCCGTCTCAAAAAAAAAAAAAAAAAAAAAA
>NW_012118388.1:384817-436533 GCF_000951035.1 Colobus angolensis palliatus
AAAAAAAATACAAAAAATTAGCCGGGCGAGGTGGCGGGTGCCTGTAGTCCCAGCTACTCGGGAGGCTGAGGCGAGAGAATGGCGTAAACCCGGGAGGCGGAACTTGAGCTGAGATCCGGCCACTGCACTCCAGCCTGGGCGACAGAGCGAGACTCCGTCTCAAAAAAAAAAAAAAAAAAATCATCTTTCCATATTCTCTTTGGCGTTGCATTTTCTCCTCTTCTTTTTATAATCTTGCTTACTCTTCTTTACTTTTTTTTTCTATTTGATCTCTAAGTTACAATATACTCATTATCATGGAATTTCAAGCTGAGACAAAGTTTACATTTTTATACAGTTCCTTTGTGTATCTCTCAAGTGATAAGATGCTGGAAAACTTTCAATATTGTCTTCTCTATTTTCTTTATAATGCGTTGAAGTTATAATTTCAACTACACTGCAGTCTGTTTGTAGGTGGGCACTTGATATCCAAATCAATATCTCCATTTTGAAACGCTCCCATAAACTCAAGATCTACATTTATCAGCTGCATAATGAGCATTGTCATTAGAGATTGGTACTTCAAATTCTCTACTCACTGAACTTATCATTAACAACACGAACTGGGTCTTCCTTTGTATTTCTTTAGTTTTGTGAATAGTGTTAGGATTTTTCCAGTCATAGAGTCTTGGAATTTCACTACATAACTTGCTCCAGTATCTCCTATTTGTCGCCAAGTCTGGGTTCTGGATGTGCAATATCTTTTGAATCCTTTCCATGTTTACTGCCATCTTTAAACGTTATTAATGAATTTCTCATTATTTTTGATGCAATTGTAAGAGACTACTTGATAAGTTTCATCCTCACATTCTTCCTTTCCTTCTCTACCCTGTGCAATGCTGCCATCTTAATCTAGAATGTAAGACACAGACTAAATTTCTCACTACCTTATTCAAAAATCTGTTGAATTAGGCACAGGCTTACCACACTGGCATTTAAGGCTTTCTGCAAACATGTCTTTTTCTGTCTTATTTCTCAGTTTCAAACACCATGCACTTCAGCTACACGGGAGGACACACTTTTCAACTGACCCATCTGAGATCGAACATTAGGTTAAGTTCCTGTCTAAAATACCTTTCATTCCTAACTCCACTTTGCAAAATCCTAAGCATCCTTCAAAGACATCTCAAATGCCACTACTTCATGAAGATTTCCTTAATCCTTCCTTCTTCTTTCCTAACCAAATGTGAGGATGTGATCTCTCTTTCTTCCTCTTTCTCTCTTCTTTCTCACCTTTTTCCCTTTTCCTCCCTTCCTTGCCCTCTCTCCTCCACATCCTCTTTCTTAAAATTTGTTTTTCGATGGCCTATGGTATTATATCTATTATGTGGAACTAATGACAACAGATAACTTTTGAGTCCTTAATATATTTCAGGCCAGTGCCATTTTTACACATTTTCTCACTTAAACCTCACGCATTTAATATTTGATGATGTGACTGAGATTTAAAGTATATAATTAAGTAAATGATGAAGCAGGGATTCAGAACCAGTGTTGCCTGACTTTAAATACCATGATCATCAGCACTCTGCCAGGCTGATTCATTTGTTAGTCTCTATTTAGCAAATTCTAGTGTGTGTGATGGATATTTTCTACATTTAGCTTCCTATGTTGTGGTCTCTTAGTAGGGTTTTATTCATCTTTGTATCTCATGTGGTGTATCGTGTTTCTGGAGATCCCTGAAACACAACGGGTACTCAAATATTTGTAAAATAAATACAAATTTTATGTATCTATACACTACACATATAATATGGTAGTAGGCACATAGTGGGAATGAAGTAATAGCTACTTTACTGAACATATTTTTTGATATGAGTATTTTAAATACAAAATAATCATAGTCAAAGTATCTGGATATGTGTAATATTTCCCAGTACTATTTTAAAATAATAAATTCAAGAGGTCACTGTCTGGCTGTAAAAGGCCATTTATAAGTGATCAAAAATAATTTTTTAAGCCTAGTAAATAAATCAACCTAAAGAGTTGTTTCACTGAATCAGATCATGATGACTAAAATCATCAATAAATATTCAAAAGATGATTATACAAGAAACTCCCTAGGCAGTCAACAAGTGTACAAGCCTTCTTCAAAAGAAACACTGTATACACTTTAGAAATTTTACGTGGAGCAAGTCCACATTCTGCGTACATTAAATATAACTTTTCCTCTATATTGGAGATTTGCTTTTGTCATTTATTAAAACATCATTGTTTAATGTCAAACCATTGTGGAGCCTCTAGAAGTTATTAGCACATGGTGTTAACAATTCATCCCTTATTAATTGCAATTTTTTAAGAAAATTATATTTATTTCTTCATCTGGAAGAGCACAAAATAGTGACAACTATTTTAAATCATTTTGGGAAAGAGTAGCAAAAAAAAATTATTTCATGTGGCTAAGAATGTGGACATTTGTTTTAATCCCAAAGCCTCCAGGTAGTACTACCAGCTTATGAATACCCTTGAGTAGACATCTTAGAATCTGGAGTTGGCTGAAACATGCATAAAATCAGTAAATCACATATGGCTAGTCTCCAGTCCCTCTTGGACACACATTTGTGGAGATCAGGGAACCCATATTCATTATTCCAATTCATGATTACATCCATTTGGATGTACAAAGGTTCAGCAGTATGTATGTGGAAATGTTTATATGTAGATATGTATGTGGAGAAAGCAATGTTAAATCTTTTAAATTATAGATGATAACATTTACTTTTAATGTAGGTGTTCAAGGAACTGACGTTGCAAAGTACTACAGAATTCCAAGATCACATTATTATCAATTTATTACTTGTTTGAGATAATTAAAAGTTGTTGTTGTTTGTTTTTTTTGAGACGGAGTCTCGCTCTGTTGCCCAGACTGGAGTGCAGTGGCGTGATCCTGGCTCACTGCAAGCTCCACCTGCTGAGTTCAAGCGATTCTCCTCCCTCAGCCTCCCAAGTAGCTGGGGCTACAGGTGCAGGCACACCACACCCGGCTAATTTTTATTTTTAGTAGAGCCGGGTTTCACCACATTGGCCAGGCTGGTCTCAAACTCCTGACCTTGTATCCACCCGCCTTGGCTTCCCAAAGTGCTGGGATTACAGGCATGAGCCACAGCACCCAGCCAATTTTTTTTTTTTTTTAAATAGACTAGTCAATGTTTCTGTTTGATATAAAACTTAAGGCCAAAGAGTGAGGAAGTAGACAGCCCTGATTCCATCCCTGATGTTTCATTCTGAATTTATTATGACCAATATTAATTTATTAGTTTTGGCCTATTTTTAATAGCTGATGGAATTATTTTCAAATTGTGATTATCTGGCATGTCAGCTGTTCTTTCTAGCTTCAAGTCTTCATATTTGATTAGCATGTATCATATCATTTTCTATTGCATGCCTATGGCTCTTGCCCTATCTTAAAGTAAAAAAAGTCATAAGATGAACCATTGTAAGTCACATTATCGTAAAGTAAAAAAAAAAACAAAAAAAAAAACCATAAGATGAACCATTGTAAGTTCATAAGATGAACCATTGTAAAGTCAAAAAAAAAAAAAAAAAATAAGAAAAACCATGGTAAGTCAGGACCGTCTGCACTTTGCACAATTTCTGCAAATAAGTGTCCTTCGAAAACCAGGACCCAGGACAGCATGCTGTGGGCAGTCACTATGACTTCTAAATATTGAAAACATTCAATATTTAAATTATTTGGATGTAGCTATTTAATCATTTAACTATTTCCTTATCTGTACCATTACCAATGTCATATCTTTTTATGGTATATTCACTTCTTGCCTAATAAATCTTTCAAAAGAGAAAAATGAGATAATTTAGTTTGCTCTTACTGAATTTATGCTGATTTTTAACTTCTTCCTTTACTAATGATCCCAAATCAAAAGCTGAATGACCTTTGTAGGATTCCTTTGCGGTTAAATCTCAATCTTTCTGATTTGTTTCCATCTTTTCCCTACTACCCCTACCACATCCACCTTTTTCTTTGGTAAAGAACCTGGAGCAACATTTATTTTTCATCAGTGTAGTACAGTGATCTCTTACAAAAGCAATTAAAATATAGCAGGTACTTTATTCTGGATATTCTATATATGCCCTCTGAGCAGAAGGCAGAGACAGGTACTGTACAGTAAGAAAAAGACATCTTGAATTTAAATTTGGTAGAACTCTAATAACTAAGGACTCAGCTTGAATATGCTGAGAACAGAGGGCAGAGACAAAGATCCAGAAAGGCAGAGACATGATCCAGAAAATGAAGTAGTAGATTGGCCAGCGAGGGTGAGAGAAGCAAGTAAATCAAGAGATGGAAGAGAAGCAAGTGAGACTCCTGGAACTAAAGTAGTGAGAGAGGGTTGGGTGAGAGGGAGATTATTCGTGAGAGAGTCAGATGGGTAAGGATTGGCTGGGAGCAAAGTTGGTTCAGTACATATCTGTGGCCCTGATGACTGTATTTTTTCTATCTGGGATGAGCTCAGGCTTTAAAGTAGTAATGTCTTGCAAGACACTTTGGATTTAAATTCATTTAATGAAGGTAAGTGTGTTTTTACAATATCCTTAGGTATCTTAGGTTTTAACTCTCAAATATATTTACTCTTTTCAGTTCTGATAACATTCTTTTTTTTTTTTTTTTGACAATTGTTATTTAGTTTTTATTTCATAATCATAAACTTAACTCTGCAATCCAGCTAGGCATGGGAGAGAACAAGGAAAACATGGAACCCAAAGGGAACTGCAGCGAGAGCACAAAGATTCTAGGATATTGCGAGCAAATGGGGTGGAGGGGTGCTCTCCTGAGCTACAGAAGGAATGGTCTGGTGGTTAAAATAAAACACAAGTCAAACTTATTCGAGTTGTCCACAGTCAGCAATGGTGATCTTCTTGCTGGTCTTGCCATTCCTGGACCCAAAGCGCTCCATGGCCTCCACAATATTCATGCCTTCTTTCACTTTGCCAAAGACCACATGCTTGCCATCCAACCACTCAGTCTTGGCAGTGCAGATGAAAAACTGGGAACCATTTGTGTTGGGTCCAGCATTTGCCATGGACAAGATGCCAGGACCTGTATGCTTTAGGATGAAGTTCTCATCTTCAAATTTCTCCCCATAGATGGACTTGCCACCAGTGCCATTATGGCGTGTGAAGTCACCACCCTGACACATAAACCCTGGAATAATTCTGTGAAAGCAGGAACCCTTATAACCAAATCCTTTCTCTCCAGTGCTCAGAGCACGAAAATTTTCTGCTGTCTTTGGAACCTTGTCTGCAAACAGCTCGAAGGAGACGCGGCCCAAGGGCTCGCCGTCGACGGCAATGTCGAAGAACACGGTAGGGTTGACCATGGCTAGTAGTACAAGAATTTCCTCGGCCGCAGCGTCTGCCTCTGATAACATTCTTTACGAGATTCTAGAAAGATAATAGGAGTGAAACAGTTCTCTCTAATTATAATTTAACAGTGTACCACCTGCTCTAACTACTGAGTATTAATAGACAAAATATATTTCTGTTTTTCCTAATATTTTCTCCAAACTCAGATCATTTGAGGCGTTAGCACTTCTGACCCATCCTTAAATCCTGATGCCACCCTTTTATTTTCATCATTGGCAATGTGATCTGTCTTTTCTCATATGAGCACCAAACACTGAGTTATCTAAATGCATAACCTTTTTTTCACTTCTTAGAAAACGTAGTGATTATGTCATCAAATTTGTACTTGTCAGCTTCTCATTTTTTCCTGATCCATCTTCAGGTTAGAGTTGCTGACTATAAGATAATACCTATTGTTTTCTCTGAACTTCCTGAAATGAGGTTTACTAAAGGTGGGTTACTTGCATCTCTAGCTCAGACTTTTCATTGGCCTAATAAACTCTAAGTTAATGTGGAATGGTTACTTTCCTTGAAGATTACTTTAGCTGCCATTTTCCTCAAACAGACATTTTTAGCCAGAAATAAGCCAAAGCAGCAAGTCCCCTCATTGCTTCTCTCTCTTTTGTGAGATTAAATTTCCAACAAGGCAATTCAATAATTTTTCCAATGTTTTGCTTTTAGTGGAGTGGGATTTCCATCTGAAGTTTGCAAAGGCTTTCATCGCTCCTCTGTCTTGCCTGTCCCTATTAACCATCTGGTTACAAGGGCTCTGATGCAGTCCCAGGGTAACATTTCTGTTTTTCTTTCATTTCACTCTCCTGCAGCTGCTTCCTCCATACTCCACCCTCAGGTTTGTGAATTTCCATGCGTGTGTATACTTTTTTGATAGATACTGCTTCTCCCCCAACCCTTCCATCAGACCTATTTATTCCAAACAAGATACACCTTTCCATGCCATAATCTGGTCAGGAATCACATTTCTACAAATCCTCATAAGACTTAAGGGATTATTTTACCAAATTCTCTTCAGTTTTTAAAGTTCAGTTGGATAATTTTCATCTGCTATTTGTTGGTACAGGGGACAATTGAGAATATTAACGTTGTTCCCTGCCCATTTCTCTGGTACCTTTTGGAAATTGCTGGGCAAGTCCTCCACTATTTTTCTTTCTGTTCCCTCCTGTTTATGCTCCATGGTATCTAATACGGTCTTACAGTTTTATCTGAGTACTCTTCTCCTTCCTTTCACAATTCAATTGAAATAATAAAGCACTCGATCAGGCTGACTGGTGTCCTGCCAACACTGTCTTGCCCGTCTTATGAAATGCAGTCCATCTCTTACTAGAAGCAGCAGGAAGAAGACATGAAAACATCACTGGTGCCCCTAAACCATTCATTTTCCTACCCAGAAATTCAAAGACGTTAGAGATACATTCCTGGCTTCATAAAGAGAATGAGAATTCATTCTCATATATATCAACAGAAGTGGAAAGCATTCGGGGACTTTATAAGTCTTGGCAGACTCTCAAGTCTCTGTTATATGCTGCCTGGGAATAAAGCACGTTTCTCGTTTAACTGGGCCAAATGTGCACACTGTCACTTCAGTTCTCTCGGCGAGGAAACGAAACTGCCTCCTGTAGGAGGCATTGTGTGTTTTCTTTTCTCTAGCACAGGTGAACCTGTAGAAGATGTCAGGAGCTTCTTCAGAAGGTCCTTCTTCATCTTTGAGAAGGAAATCTTTATACTTATTGCAGGAGGCCAGGTTTCTTTTTCATCTTTTATCTCATTCTTCCCCATCAGCCTTCCAGTACTTTTGATACCCTCTTCTTCCTCAGAATCTTTTTCTTTCTGTTTCCTTTATGGAATTGGTAGCTTCATAATATGGCAATATGCATGGTAAATGCTATGCTATTATGAATTGGAAATGAATATGTGGTGTTGATAAAAAGGAAATCATGCAGATGCCAGGCTGTCCCTGGGGTCCCAGATCATTCCCAGGGGTAGGACGGAGGGCCTCTGAGGCCATTTTTTTTTCCTTTTTTCTTTCAAGGGGCTAGGGGAATCAGGATGTACATTGTCTAGCAAAGACTTCTGGTTCTCAAGGACCCTCTAGTCTCTGGATAACACTGGGCATAACCACGCTTGATGTTCAGATGAAATTCATAGCAGTTTAATCAGTTGACCCGATTGCTTTTTATATTATGTTACTAATACTGATTTATAAAACCCAGGTATTTTCCTCATTATTGCTTCTCAGTTCTGTGCTTTCTATGAATTCCAATTGAACAAAAGAATGAGTTTACCATTTTGATGTCACTATCTGCTTGATCCAAGGATTGTGTATTGGATTTAAGGTCCCATGGCTGTCAGTTATTACAAGTATGTTTGAATACTGTGCTTTGCAAACATACTGATTTGCTAGAAATGCCACTTTCCTTTTCTTTTTTATTTCTATTTTTCATGAGAGACAGCAGAGGACAGTGCTTAAGGGCCACGTCTTAGAGCTACCCTTTGGAATCAAATCTTGCCTTTGATATCTTCCTAGCTGTGTGACCTTAGGAAAGTTATTTAACCTCTCTGTTTATCAATTGCTTACTCCATAATAGCAGAGGGTTATTGTGAGGATTAAATGAGCTAATTCGCAAGCACGTAGCAATGCTTGAAACCTCATAAGTACTCAATAAATATTAGCTTTTATTATTAATTCTCTGCTTAATTAACACTAATTTATTAAACTCCACTTTAAATATCACCATCTCTGTGAAGCTTTCCACAATTACCCGAGGCAGAACTAATCCCTTTCACTCCTGTTTTCCCAGAGCATTTTGTACATATTTGATTGAACTGTAAATAATTTTTAACATGTGTCTTTCTCCCTTGCTAGACTATGAGCTCCATAAGGATAGACGTCTTTCTTTTTAAAATTCACGTTGTATTCCTAGTTTCTAGCACAATTTCTGGATTGCAGCAAGTGCATAATAAATATATGTTAGCACTACATCTCCATCGAGATTGCAAACATCCCTGAGCCTTGGACCATGCAGTGTCTGTTTTTTGAATCTCCTGCAGTCCTTAGCACACTGCTGGTCACACAGCAAATACTAAACACATACTTGCAATGGACTGATATTGAAACTGCCTACCTCTGAAGAAACAGAACATTAAGTCATAGCAGGCATTTGAAAAGAAAAAAGAACAAAAGATGAGATCTACTGAGCATAGCTTGCTTAGAAATATTATTGTTGCATTCCTAACCAGGGAAGATGGGGTAGATTAGAAACTTGAATGCATGACTAAAAAACTTGTTCAGACAAGAGGGGCTTAGTTAACTTTGTGGGACACTGGGGTTCTTTCTACAGCAGATGGGGAATAATGTACTGCGGAAGCTGAGAGGATAAACAAAGCAGTGTCATGGAGTTTAAACTATCGAACGGAGGAATCTATAAAGAGGCCAGTAGAGAGGAGGGAAGAAACAAGCTAAAATAAACAGATGGGTGGACAGAGAAAATATAAAGCATGAAAACAGATAACCCAGGTCCTCCAGGAAAAAGGGAAGTAGGAAAAATGGTATGTCAAGAAAGAAGAAACACTCTAGGGAAAACACTGAAGTAATCGTGTAGCAGCAATTACATGGCGTGCCTGGGTGTGTGCTAAAAAACAGCAACAACAACCACAATAAAAGGACAAGAAGCAATGTCTGATGCATGTGCAGAGAGAAAACAACTCTTAAAGGGAATGTGGCCGTTAATATCAACGTGAACTGAAAAACCACACAGCCACATCATCCAGATGGGGTCTGAAATAATGGGCAAAAGGGCAAGGACTTGTATAAAAATGACAGTAACTGTGGCTCCTAGCATTTGAAGAGAGCTGTGCTGTGTATAATACGTTCACACACATCTTTTCATTTAAAACAATGGAGTTGAGGCCTTCTGACATTATCCAGTATATATTTTCCCTCCTGTCAGTCCCTTGCCTGGATTGTTACAATAGCTTCTAACTGGTCTGCTTGTTTCTGCCCTTGTCCCTCTAGCATACTGTATCAACACTGCAGCCAGAAAGATCCTTCGCAAAAATAAGCCAGATAATATCAGTCTTCCTTTCTAAAAGCCTTACTGGTTTCCTGCCAAGGACTTTGCTATTTCAGGGTCTTTGCACTTTCTGTTCATTCTAAATGGAATGTTTTCCCCCTGGATACCCACATCATTCATTTCCTCACTTTTTTAGGTGTTTGCCCATATGCCATTAAATAGGCAGGTGTTCCCTGGCCAGTCTCTCTAGTAATTTGTATTCTCCTAAGCTTGTTCTATTTTCTCCATTACACTTGTCACCATCTGACATATTATGTATTCATTTGTTTATTTGTCATTGTCTGTCTCTCCCAACTAAATTGTGAGCTGCACGAGAGCTGGGATTTTCACTACTGGATTGTGCCAGTGACTGTTATAGTACTGGAACATAGTGGTTGCACATTAAAGATTATTGGATAAACGAAGAAACATACATGGATGAATTTGACAACTGTTGCCAACTAGAGGTGGAATTTCATTGATTGCATATGTGAGACAAAATGAAACAACACAAAGTATTGGTAGAACAATTGGTGCTTTCTGATCTCGTGGACCACTTTCCTATTCTTAAGACTTCCTTTTTGGATTTCTTCCACACTATCATTTTATTTTGGTTATCCTTCTCTTTCTTTGATCGCTTCTTCAGATTTGTTCCTACAGAACTCCCTATTCCTTCACAGAGTATTAGGTTAAGTAAGAAATAAGAAAATACATGTGCAGTTTCTATCTTGGGTCTGGAACATAGTGGGCGTTGGAAATGTCAGTTCTTTCTCCTTTATTTCCTCCAGTATAGGCCCATAACTCCTTTGAGTTTATCAACTTCAATACACTCAAATCTAAGTTTTTCATGCTACACCCCCAAACCCCCTCAACCTAAAACACTAACATCAAACCCTAACTCATTATCTTTTATTTTTCTTATCTCAGCAGAACCATAAAAAAGCTGGACATCTTAGTCCTCTTATTATCAGCTGTTTACTATACCTATGCCTAATATAATGAGAATCACTGACTCTTGGAGGAAGAATTAACAAGACTTTATTAATTTCATCTATGTTTCCATTACCATGGCCAATTACCAAATCCAGGACCCCATTATGGCATATCTGAAATATTCTCAGTTCCCCATTTCCTTCTAATCTCTACCTAGTCTGTAGGGCTCCTTAAATGTCACTTCCTCAAGGAGGCTTTCATTGGCCCCTTCAATCTAAATTAGGTCTCACTATGAAACAGATTCTATATATCTTGTATCTTTTCTATGTAGCTCATATCAAAAAATAATTTTGTCTTGTTAGTGTGATTCTTTAATATCTGTCTCTCTATATTCTGTATGTTTTATGAGGACAGAAGCTGTGTATGTTTTATTTATTGCCCTGCCAGATGCTCAATTGCTGGTGCATTGCTTATCTCATGGCAGGTATGCAATAAAGGTTTCCTAAAAAATATATAGGCTTCTTCAAAACTTCCGACTTTGTTGGCCTCCAGAGCTTTATGTATTTCTATTTTCATTCTTCAGTTCATTTTATTGGACAAAATGGAAATGAATAGTCATCTTAACGTGGATTTCTTTCAACCTGTTCATTTCAAATATTATAGCTAATAGTAACATTTATTTAGGACATATTTGGTGCAGGCACCATGCTAAAAGCACTTCATACATCATCTAATTTATAACTCTATGAGGCAGATACTTTTATTATTTCCATTTCACAGATTAGTTAGCTGAGGCAAGTTCACACAGCTATGAAATGGCAATGCCATAGTTTGAACCTAGGCAGTGTGACAGAGTAGTCCCATGCCTAATTCAGGAAATTCTTTCACCATAAATACAATCTGCTAAAATTTTACAAACTTTGCTTTGTATTTCAATGAGGGCAATAGTTTCTGAAGACATTTTTATGGTCACTTTCTTTAAATATGTCTGCTTGCTAAAATGACACTGGGAAGTCCAAATTCAGCTTTATGACACGTCTCTCCTCTTATGCAACATATCTTAATATATTGTTTAGACTCCTTTCCCTCTCTGCTTGCCAAAGATGTAGTTTCCTTAATCATGCCCTTTCTGGCAGCTTCAGCTATTCTCTTCCAAACATATGAAAGAATATGCAAGCCTGGATCATTCTCATATAAACAAAACAGTCTTTTCCTCTATTCCATTCCTCTTCTTATCCCTTTCTTACTGACCTTTCTCAAGTTACTGAAAGTGTATTCTGCACACTTTGTTGTTACTTTCTCAGTCTTCATTCATTCCTCAAATTATCACCTCCTGAATTCTACTTTTCATCATTCCATTGAAGTTGCTTCTTGGGCCAGGAAAACCTAAAATGTGTTTGGTCTGAAGGTTATGCTAAGGAGCTTACCTTAGGACTATGGTTATGATGGGAGAATTTTAAGCAAGGGCTAAAACAAACAGACCTGCATTTTTAAAAGAGTCCTGCATAATAGTTGGGGAATGGATTAGATAAGGAGAACAAAAGAAAGCAGGACAGTTAATAGAATGTTTTAGAGTTCCAGGAAAGAATACGTAAGCAACACACTGAGGCCTCAGCAGTATGTAAAGAATGTAGGAGGAGGGAGATGTAAGAGATAAGAACAATAGTCATTGCTGACTAGCTTGTGAATAGGATGAGTAATAAGATGACATCCAGGCTGAACTGCAGCTTTTTGAGTTAGGTAAGATGGGGTTCATTGAGACAGAGGACTCAGGAGGAAGAGCAGGCTTGGAAGGAATCGGAATCAGTTTAGTTCTAAGTATGATGGCTACTGGGTTCCTTGTTCAGACGATGCAGGTGGAGGTGACCCCAAGATACAGTGACGCAAGTCTGAAGCACAGAAAATATGTCTGGGATGGAGAAGAGTTGAGTCATTGTGTAGGAAAAGTTTAGATTTATCATAGAAAAAGATTCTACAGAGAGAAGGAAGCAGAGAGGTGAATACAGACACTAACATCATGTTCTTTCAGTCCTTTTCTACTTTCCCCAACCTGTTCCTCAGTTTCCATCATATGAGGCTACACGCTGCTCTCTGAACTCAGTGATTTTCTCAAGGCCCACCTTCCCCTACCTTTTCCATGAGGTTAATATCAGAAGGAAAAAGGAATCATATTAAACATATTTCTTTTTTTTTTTTTGTGTTAGATATATTTATTCATCTTGCCTAGTTAAAACTTTTCTTATATTACGCAGTTTGGAAACTCTGTCATGAACAAATCCGCAAAGAGACATTTGGGAGCACATTCAGACCTATGGTGAAAAAGGAGATATCTTCAGATAAAAAATGGATAGAAGCTTTCTGAGAAACAACTTTGTGATGTATGCATTCCATTCAGGGAGTTATACCTCTTTTCTCACAATACAGTGTTTGAACACTGTTCCTGTGGAACCAAAAAAGTGATATTTAGGAACGCATTGAGGACTATTGCAAATAGTGAAATATACTGAAATAAAATCGAGGAAGAAGCGTTCCAAGAATCTGCTCTCTGATATGTGCATTCACTTCACAGAGTTAATGCTTATTCTATGTTGCCCAGTTTGGAAACTCTGTCTTTGAAGAATCTGTGAAGGGATATTTAGTGACGCCCGGAGGCCTGTGGTGTGTGAGGAAATGTCTTCTGATGAAAAGTGCAGAGAAACGTTCTGAGCAACTGCTTTACCATGTGTGTATTTGTATTCTAGAATTAAACCATTCTTTGGATTGAGCAGCTTGAAATCACTGCTTTGTGGAATCTGAGGACTGACATTTATAAGCGATCCTTAGAATATGGAGAAAGAAATAACCTCAGGTAAAATCCAGAAGGAAGCTTTCTGTGAAACTGCTCTGTGTCGTCTTAATTCCAGTCACCCAGATAAGCCTCTCATTTCATTGAGCAGGTTTCTAGCCCTGTGTATTTTGAGAGTGTGATGGGACATTCAGGAGCACTTTGAGGCTAACGGTGAAAAAGGAAACATGTTCAGACCGAAACTGGAGAGAAGCTTTCCGAGGAACTGCTGTGTGACGTGTGCATACCAGTGACAGTGGTATATCTCTCTTCTCATACAGCGTTGGGGGAAGCCTTTTGGAGAAACAGGTACCAAGGGACATTAGGGAGCATGTTGATACTGATGGTGAAAAGGGAAATAGCCTCAGGCAAAAATTAAACATATTTCAAAGTAAAGGATCAACGCTGCAGGACAATAAAGAATTTTGCTTTGTAGAAGTGTAAAAGGGGTATCTTAGGTTTTGGTATTAATTAAATAAGGAGTTTAGAACTCAGAATTTTGAATTTAATTAGAAGTTTCCATTTATAAATATTTAAAAATTGTTTATTATTGGACAAATAATTACTTATGGCATAAAACTTTTTTCTAGAGATTGATCATCTTTATTGGAACCTTATATAATTCATTTTTGATTTGCCCTTGAAAAGTTTTAGAACATTTTGAGAGGTTGACAATTTGAACATAAAGTAAATGATGCAATTTATGGTACATTTTTATCACTGAATCATAATTTGAGAGATGAAAGGGATCCCTTTAAAATGCAGATATTGAGGTCTTGGAACAACTGTCTATTTGGAAAAAAAATAAAGTTATAACTGTACCTGATACTTTAGAGCAAAACAATTTTAGAGAAATTCAAGTAAAATACAAACATTAAAATCCTAAAACAACTAGATGGGGTAAACATTGATATGATCTTATCAAGGTAGAAAAGGCTAACCTAAGCAAATAAAGAAAGGGCAAAAATCACAAAACCAGCCTTTGCTAGAGATGATTACACAAATTAAAACTTCTGTATGTGTGTGTATATGTGTATATACATGTGTGTGCATATGTGTATATATATACATATACACACACAGTTTTATAACAGAATATAAATATAAATATATATACAGTTTTATATTTATAATACAGTTATTTGTTATAACAAATTTAATCTCTAATTTTCCAAAGAGATATCTGCATTTATAAAAACTGAAAATGCTCCCTTCCCCCAAAACCTCACCACTATCACTCACTATTTTGTTTTTTGACAGGGCACAGCATCTGCCTAGAAATGACAACAGGTGGAATGAGTGTGGACATTCTGGGGAGAAGGCCAAGGTAGTGGAACATTCACCAGACATTGAGAAAATCTACAACAGCTGCCCATCAAGATGTTGACACTGATAAGGTCTACGATGCTGGTAAGATGGTATCGACAATGTCTTGAGGCTTGTGTAACATGTAACACCAAGGACATTCCATTCTGGTTAACCTCTAAAGAAACCTTAGGAGAGGAACATAAGCTTGCACTATTTTTAATAAGATGCCTTATCTCTCTTTGATACTTCTGAAATCTTTATCTACATCCAAGACTTCACATTTCTTTGGTTTATTTAATTCTGAGTTTGATTTTGTTTGATCAATGATCTACAAGCTTTCATTCAACCATAGTAGATTTTTTGTTTGTTCTGTTTTGTTTTTTGTCTAGGTTATCGGTATTTAAAATATAATCCCTGAAAGATTTGAGGGCTAGAAAAGGTCAAAATGCTTTCATAATCATCTTGCACTTTTTATTTCAAATATAAATAATATCTTCCTTCAGAAATTTTTACACCTAAGGAAAAGATGCCTAGAGATGGAGATCGTACATTTAATTCAAATTGATTAAGAAGAGAAAGCTGGGAGAATTCCTATTGAGAGGTGAAGTCAACTGGACTTCCTGGGTTGAGTGGGGACTTGGAGAACTTTTCTTACAAGAGGATTGTAAAATGCACCAATCAGCACTCTGTAGCTAGGATTGTAAAATGCACCAATCAGCACTCTGTAAAAACGTACCAATCAGGGCTATGTAAAATGCACCAATCTGTGCTCTGTAAAATGCACCAATCAGCAGGATCCTAAAAGTAGCCAATTGTAGGGAGGATTGAAAAAACAGCACTCTGATAGGACAAAAACAGAACACAGGAGGGGACAATAAGGGAATAAAAGCTGGCCACTCCAGCCAGCTGTGGCAACCTGCTCGGATCCCTTTCCGCGCTGTGGAAGCTTTGTTCTTTTGCTCTTCAGAATAAATCTTGCTGTTGCTCACTCTTTGGGTTCGTGCCAAGTTTAAGAGCTGTAACACTCATCACGAAGGTCCTCCGCAGCTTCATTCTCGAGGTCAGCGAGACCATGAACCCACGGGCAGGAACAACTCTAGACACACTATATCTCCAAATCATATCGTAGTCATAGCCACAGATGGGGGAAAAAGGCTCATGAAGGGTTGTAGGTTCTGGCCTTCACATTCCATCAGTGTTCAGTTTGTTCAGTTCATACTTTTAGTAGTACAAAAATAATTTAACATGAACTCAAGAGATGATTTGGGGTTTTTATGCTGTTAAAAGTCCCAAATGTTCATTTTATTTAGAATGATGGCATTGAAGTGTTGGTACGCTTTGTGGTCAGCCACTCGCTTTGCTCTTGCAGAACTCTGTATTGCTTGGAACACTAAGTCTAAACTCCACTGTTTTTAGCATGAGACACATTTTTTTTTTCGTAGGTAGAGGGAATTTTTAAGGGTTCCAATCTCCAGTTGACTGCTAAAGATGAATTTCAGTGAGGTCTACTCGAGAGCACATAAAACCAAGCTTTTCAGCTGATGTTTCAAACAGAAAATGGCAGTGTAGGAGTAGAGTGTCATCAAATACACAAGAATGAATTTCAGTAACTGCAAAGTACATTTTAGTGATGATGATTTCAGAGAGAATGCCATCCAATAACACCTCCTTTTTTTCTCATTATGACTGCCTGGAAACAATACTGTCTTGAAGGGGGGCAGAAAAAAAGAAGGTGAGGTTACAAAAGGGCTACCTGAGGCATCCTGGTGGTGATGCGACTGTTTTGTATCTTGACTGTGGTGGTGGATACATGAACCTACATACATGACAAAATTGTACAGAACTATATACAACACACACATAGAAGTAAAACTGGAAAAACTTGAATAGGATTGGTAAATTGTGTCTGTGTCAATATGCTGGTTGTGACATCATACTACAGTTTTGCAACCTGTTACCATAGGTGAAACTGGATAAAGGGTACACAAGACCTCTCTGTATTATTTCTTACAACTACACGTGAATCTACATTTCTGTCAAAATGAAAAGTTTAAGGAAAAAAATCAAGAAAGGTAACATATACTCATCATCCCATCTTAATTATAATTTTTGTTATTACCAGAAAATAATCTCCTGAGAACCAAATAAATGTCCAGCCTTTCCAGAGGCCTGGAAAGTTTTTCCAAAACTTTCAAGGGATCACACTGATATTGATGTGCTTATTGATAATTGAGTTGTGCTACATGCATGACTAACATAAGATCTGTTGGAGTTAATATGGATTAAAATAATTTTTAAATGACCATAAGAAAAAAAGGAATTTCATCTTAATATCTCCTGACATATTTAATGTATATAATAATTTCCAAGAAAGGCATGCTTGACAGTGTTCTAGAAAGTATAAAATATGCAAATAAAAAGGATTATTTTATCATTTAAATGCAGTTTTCACCATGGACAGATTTTTTAAAAAAACTTTCATTGTATTTCTAAAGCCAAATTAGTGATACACTTAAGCAGTAAATAAACATTTTAGCTATATTTGTATCGTAAAGTAGGCATACTTATATAGTTGGCATAATTTTTACCTTGATGGTAGGAACAGGCCATTTGGGGATAAAACAGTTTCTCTTAAGTGGTGAAAAAGTTACATTTTGTTCTTTCAGTCTAATCTTGTTTTCTGCTATGATTTTCTTGCGCTGTTCAAGATAAGGTCCGAAACTTGGCAGTTTCTAAAAGGAAAACACACACACAAGAAAGCATGTTAGTTCACAGAAGAGAAAAATGGGAAGATATAAACATATAAATATTATCAACAAACAAATGTGTGTCTAGGGATTGTTTCATGTATACTGTAACTAGGTCTTCACTTATTGTTTTGGACCACTAGTCTTCTAGGTATCAGGTTCCATTAATTATTAAAAAGAACACAACGGTACAATACTTTTACCAAATACGTGTTTATTACATATACAAATGTTAATTAAAATGCATTTCTAAATGGAAAAAAGTTCACAATGGCAAACCAAACCCATTCACTTAAAACAATAGCTATTAGTTAAACCATTTGTTTGGTTTACATAGACAGAAGGTGAAATCTATTGATGCTTTTTTCCCCTTCATCAGGTTTTTAGCATGATATAGACACAGTTGTAGTCCCTGACAAATGCTTTTGTCAATAGCAAAGGTACTTTGCCAAAGTTCTCGTCTGGATCTCTATTTTATTGTGTTCAAAATCTTATTACATCTCTTTAAAGATTGTAACTAATGTTGATTGCAATTTACTGGAATAGCTGAAAAACAAAATGGTAAAAATATTGATTTGTCTGTACAGAAAATAAATTTTATTTTGCATGGAGGCAAAAACAAAAATGAAAAGGAGAGGAAGTATTACGGTGCTTAAACAAACTCCATCAGTATTCAAAATCACATCACGGAGCTTTAAATTTCAAGGTTGTTCAACTGTACTTTACAAAGTTCATTTAGAAAGATACCTGGGCGTCATGGAAAAATGCTAAGTGGTTTCAAGTTAACACGAAAATGCCCTCATACCATTCATTATCCCACAATTATTTTCTCTTCACTTTGTCCTTCCCCTCTTCTAGAACCTTTGATCTTCACTTTTACTGACACATACTGCTGGTGATAGACATCACTGAATTCCAAATGTTTTGTGTCGGCCTGTAACCTGGAATTGCTAGGTCTTTTTCATAAGACTGCAAAAATACACTCTCTCTCCTACAGAATAAAGCCCATTTATCTAGCTGATGGAGGTTTGGAAAACTACAGCACTCCAAGGTCATCCTGATCTCTGACCTAGCAAGTATTTTGGTGAAAAATCACACTTGTTTCAAAACACTGGCCTCCACATTTCCTCTTGCATAACGCCTGAGGAAAATGAGTTCTCTGGTCCTCTAGAGACCTCAGTAGAGTCGGTAAGCTAAACTTAAACCATGTTCCAATTAAGCCGAAGTGCAAACTGCAATTGTAATTTATATTAGTGAAGAACATATTTATGTGGAAATATCTAAGATTATTACTTCCATTATCAATTCATTATAATGATGTCAACAAGTCAAGTAAATGGAAACGTTATGAATGCCAAATTAATTTATATACAATTAGACTAGAACTGAGTACTTCATCTCTATACCTTAATGCTTTCCTAAATTGTAATATTTAATGGTTGCAGTAAGATGAAATGATATGGAGGGAGATAGTATTTTGTATCTATTTTGCTATAAAACAAGTGATACTGACTTGCTAAAAGCATAAAATAAATAAGAGTATAAAACAAGCCCTCCTTATCACATATATAAGCATCCTTAATATAGAAAAGACAATGCTTTTTTGAAATGTCCTTTTATGAAATGGCTTTTTCTTGGGGCATATGAGGTGTGAGGGATTACACTTGGTGCCAAAGAAATGCCTTTGGGGTCTAGAAAACACCACATAAGGTGGTGAGCACATGTCCACATGATATAAATCTTCAGAATGTCACCCCCTGCGTGTTTCTCTTATACCTCAAGGCCATCTCAACCCTAATCTAATATACTCAAAGACCATCAAGAATGGTTAAGTGTTGAAACATATGACCTCTGGTTCTAGTAGATGCCTCATGTTAGCAGGTTTCATGAAAATCAGAACCATTATTTTCCCTGTTGGGGTTCACATGGTTCTCTGCTTGGGCTTTACCTTACTCAACATCGTCTAATGTCACCTAAGAGTTTTGTAAAGGCCATTCAAAATAAATCATTCTTGGAACTTTTAAATCTATCTTCCTATAAGCGTACATCAGAGGATAGCACTTTTTTTCATTTAGATTATTCTTTATCCAAATGAAGACAATGAATGTAGTTAAATTTAAACCATAATGATTTCAAATTGTTTCAACAATGGTAATAACAACAATAAATATTTGAAAATCTTTTGATGCTGAATATAATACAGCCTGTGTAAATATCCAACAGCCTGACACTTTCTGTCATTTTTTGCAATGATTGACCACATTTGCCATACATAAATTATGTTACACAGCTTTCCCCTGGCTAACATGCTAAGTTCCTAATGTGCTAATTGGTTTTATAATTAGTCCTAAAGAGAGAATCTCAATTTAACATAAAGATTCCTACAGGATTTTCTTTGTGCATTGGTTAGAAGAATTAATGGACTAAAAGGAAAACTTGCCAATTTTTTTTTAATTGAAAGCAAAAAAAATACCAAATATCAGTGACTGCTCCTTCAACCTTCCACCAAGCATCTCCAAATCAAATTGGGTTCATTTTTGTTTAATTCCTCACTGCTACGTGGAGCTCTCAGAGACTAAGGCATAGTACCAGCTTCCAAAACTTCAAGGCTGCCATAGACGTTTTGCTTTCCTTCTTAGTTTGAAAATTTAAGTGCTTTAAAAATATGTTGTATATATTACAGTGGTCCTAAGGATATTTCAGTACTGAACATTTTAAAAGTTAAGTTTTCTGAAAACAGAAAACATCAATTCCCTCCTGCACCAAAGGAACACCCGATCACCTTTACACATACTACATTTACGCATACGTTTGTGTTCTGATTTTGCAAAAAAAAAAAAAAAAAAAAAAAAGGAAAAAGCAAGCAAGCAAAACAAAGCTAAGAAAGAGTGAAGATGAATGCATAGTTGGCCACTGTGTGTGTGTGCAATCAGTGATGATTAATAAAGCATTTAGTTCAAATCTCTGCCTGAACATATAGTTAATTGATTTCCTATTGCAGGAGGAGAAGCAGCAGGACCTGACAGTGCCAGCAGCAGGAGCTTTTCCTCTTCATTCATTATTTTCTTACAGAAAAGTTGTAGCCTGCGGTAACTCAAAGTGAGAGGTTTTGAGCATCATGCTATATTTCTTAAACAAAGGAAAAAGTTCTTTAGGACTATCAAAAGCTGCTTTGTAACTGATGAACTGAACAAAGCTCAGAAATGGTGTGATTTTTGTTTCAATAGTTTCTCCAGGGATTCATCATTGATGAATTTGTTCTCACCAGAAAGGCTAAATCCTACTCATTTAAAGATAACAGTATCTTACACTAAAACTGTCTCTATCCAGATATAAAAAGCATTACATTGCCGATAGAAAAGTGACAACATAATGAATCAACAATGATACCTTAAGCCAGCAAAGCTTTAAGGTAAAGAAGTCTATTTGGATTATAATTTATTCATGGATCAATCTAAAGGTAATTGACCATATTATGAAGTAGAAAAGGGTTCTTGTTTGTAATAGAAGCAAGCACTTGCATCTTCCAGTTTAAATTGCATAATTTTTATGAGAATGGCAGCAAGTTGCCTAATAGCACTAGTCTATAGTACTGTAATGGATCAACTCTATTTTCTTAATCACACTCTCTTATCTAATTGGAAACAATAACAGAAAGACAAGTAATTACTTGGATATCCAAATTGTAATATGTGAAAGATGAAAATATTTCAGGCTTATATCAGAATATATCACTCAGTATCAGATATATATGTATATATATGTATCTCATTCAGTATAAACCTGCTATCTATCTATCTATCTGTCTATCTATCTCCTTTATACCTATTTCATGTGTGTGTGTGTGTGTGTGTGTATACAACTGACAGACTAAAGGATAAGTTACATGTAAAGGATATCTAAAAGTTGACTATTTTTTCCCAAAAGACATGTTTGCCTATGACATAGTTCTATTATTTATCAGTCTTTTGACATTTATTCAACAAATACAACATTTAATATCCACTCTAGGCCAGGAGCTGTCCTGTGCTACATTAAAGGCTAAACAATTTCCATACAGTGTAGTACAAATTATAATTGTTATTAATTTTATAAGTATCTTTTGCTATTCATGAAGGGCTAGTGTCAGATTGAATTATATGTCAAATATACCTGGTTATTTCAGTTATCTCAAGGAATAATATGCCAGACTCCTTGGAAAACTGTTTGAACTCAATAAAATGACCAATAATTGCAGAGAAAAATGAAGAAAAAAAATGTTCAAAGAGTTGATCTTTAAAAAACTCAAAAAGCTAATTGAAATAGTTCTTGGATACCTAAAATCAAAAATATGGGAGCAGTGTGGTATAATGGTTGAGAGCATGGGTTCTCTGAGTCTGTTTCATTATCTATAAAATGGCCATTGTGAGATTTAAATAAAGTAATCCATGTAAAGTTTCTAACTCACCCTAATTTCAATCTCTGCGTGCTCAGCATGATTTAAGGTAGCATAGGAGATAGAGATGAGAAGTCTCTCTTTTGTTCTGTACTTTCTGAATTCAATTACTTTTCTTCTTTCCTCTTTTCAATTCTGAAAGTAATCAGTTACTTACATTTGATGCTGTTTTCATTTCAAAATCAGTTTTAGCATGGTTTAGAATCAGAAGCTCAGATTTTCCCATGTGTAACTGGCATGTAATGCTTAATCACTGATATAACAGTACACAATGTTTTATGATATTATCAAATTTGGACAGTGGAAAACAACAAAAAGACAGAGACAGAAAGTCCATCTACATATTACATGTTACCATAGTGCTATGTGGTGGCATTGGACATGTAAAATATATAAAATATGAGTATTAGTTTAACCTGAGAAATGTAAGCATACAACTTTTGATCAAAAGTATGATATCTAAATCTGTCAAAAGAGATAGTTCATGTTTCATAGTGAAAGTAGAAAGTCAACATTCATATAGTGATTAAGGAAATAATTTAGAAGTCAAATTTGCATTAAAATCAGTTTTGCACTCATTAGCTGTGTGACTATGAGCCAATTACTTAACTATTCTGCTACTAATTTTCCTTATCAATGAAATGAGAATGACAGTATCAAACTCACGATGTTGGTATAAGCATTAAATAGAATAATATTTGCAAAATGCATGCCTGCCAATTTATTCCCATAAGCCTTAACTGCTTCTATTGCATTGTGTACTGTGCTCTGTGTTTCTATGTTTGCTCATGCATCCCCTCTGCCAGAATACCCCGTCCTGTCTTTTTCACCCAGTACATGCCAATTAAGCTATTTAGTTTCAGCTCAGTCTTCATAACACCTAAGTAATCTCCTTTACTGATTACCCTCCCTGCCCAGTGGTTTAGAATATCCTGGGCATATTTTCATCTCTGCACCTACTACACTGCCTTATCATCATTAGCTTATGCGTCCATCGGCCCAGCTTGAGATCCTAGACAGGCAGCTTTGATCCAGCACATAATAGGTGCTGAATATAATGTTTCAGAGCTTAATGAATGAATGAATGAATGAATAAATGAATGAATGAATATCTTGAATATATTTACAAAACCTTTCTGATTGTTTGAATTGTCAAACAATCCCAAACAATTACTTTCAGAAGCAAATTAAAGTATATAAATAGGTTTTTAAATATGCCATGAAGTAAAAAAAATCATACTTACAGAAAAGCTGTGATTCATACATTCAGAAAACATTTATAAGGAGCCAGACACTTGAAATTTATACAGAAAGGATAGTGTGTGACCTTAAAGAGCCTATATTAATAACAATTGCAATGCCCTGTGACAAGGGCTGTGGCAGAAGTGACACAAACTGTTATATGAGCAGTGACAATGTGTATCTAACCCAGGCTGAGGGGTCAGAGATTTTCTCGAAGAGGTGTCATCCGAGCTAAACTCTGACGGATAAGGTGAAGGCAGGATGGCAAGTGGTGCAGGTGGAGGCGTGAGGTCAGGAAAGGGGAAGAGAATCCTCCAGGTGGAAGAAACAGCGGAGGGAGAAGGGTGACAATTTGGAAAAGGCAACAGGGAGCCAATGGACTGCTAACCCTCTGCTCCATCGTTCATAAGCTACAAGAGGGTGAGGCACTTCCCCTGTGAATAGCAGGCAGAGTGCATGATGTTGTGAAGTGATGAAGTCAGATCATGAATTAGGAATAATGTCAATCAAGAGAAGAAAATCTAACATTCATGGAATGCTAGCAAAGGATGATGGAAATAAGACTTGCTTCTGCTAAGTGCTGTGCAGGTGCTGGAGCCTAGGCCACAAAGAGGACCAGGAGGCTGTTCCTTCCAAAAGCAGTTCTTAGCCTCATGAAAATGACTGAGTTATATTCAAAGGAACAGAGATAAGAAAATTATTATTTTAATATTGAAACAATTTAAATAACTCACATCAGGTATCTCTTTACAAACTGTAAAGAGACTTTTTAAAGTAAGGATTTTTCAAGAAATACCTCTAGGTTGGGATTTAGGAAATGTGATATTGATGGCATGTTTTAGGAGAAACCAGAACAAAGAGATGGTCCAATCATTATCCATGCAGAAATGTAGAATTTTGAAGGAGAGGGGGAATAGAAAAGAGAGGAGAGGGTAAAAGAAAGTGTGAAAAGAGAGGGCAAGAGAGAGGGAGCAAAGCCTATTGTTATGAAGCTGAAGGACTTTTATAAACAGGGAGCGTCACTATTGAATTTTAAGATGTTTGCACTGCTCCAATCTAAATCCTCCTCCATAGCCTCTATCTAAGAACATCTGCTACACACTTACATGCTTTGGTGAGAAATTTGGAAGAAATCGGGGAAACAGGGTTGAGTTTCATGGTTGGGTTGGTATATAGCTGAAAAGAATAGAAACCAACAGGAGGGAGATTTGAGGGAGATTCAGAATTTAATGATAGCTGGAATTTATAGCCAGAAGGAATCTGGAGAACAGAATCTCTGGGGATTTTGTAGCAATCTCCAGAAGGACAGGACTGGATGGAGTCAGCTGACATCTGGCTTACATACTTCATTGTAAGGAGAAATAAGATAAGTAGAGGACGACATGCACAATCTGATGTAACCCAGATCCAATGAGCAATTAATTCCAACTCAGAGATTAATACAATCTTTACAGTGAAGGAGGAATTTAAACTATGCTGAAAAATTCTGAAAGGGGAAAACAGTGTCTAGTTGTAGGAGGAGAAGAGAAGTAAGGGAATGAAGTAAAGAAACTATAAGATGAGCTTACCCTTATATGGCTAAAATATACTAAGTGACAGGGAGATAGTGGGGGATTAACCTGGAATATCTATAGCTATGGCTCTGAATTTTGGGCAAAGTGTTTGGATTTTATTCTTTAGGGTATATGGGAACACCAGATATTTGAAAATGTGTGACCAGATCCTCATAGTGGCAGAAGGAAGGGTGGTCTGTGGGATGATGGTGGTAGCAGAAAGGGAGAATGATCCAGAATGTTGGAGATGGGATTCTGGTAGTGGTAGGAAAGTGAACTAGATGAGTTCTAAGGTTATCATTATTTTCCATTTTTTTTTTTTTTTTTTTTGAGACCGAGTCTCACTCTGTTGCCCAGGCTGGAGTGCAGTGGCATGATCTCCACTTATTGCAACCTCCACCTCCCTGGTTCAAGTGATTCTTGTGCCTCAGCCTCCCAAGTAGCTGGGATTACAGGTATGTGCCACCCCACCTAGCTAATTTTTGTATTTTTAGTAGAGGCGGGGTTTCACCATGTTGGCCAGGCTGGTCTCGAACTCCTGACCTCAGGTGATCCACCCACCTCAGCCTCCCAAAGTGCTGGGATTACAGGCATGAGCCACCATGCCCGGCCAGGTTATCATTATTTTCAAAGCTGTTATAGTAGAAAATTAAAAAAGGTTCTATGGTGTAATAGTTAATTTTATGAATCATCTTGACTGGGTTAAAAGATGATGCCCAGGGGCCGGGTGCGGTGGCTCAAGCCTGTAATCCCAGCACTTTGGGAGGCCGAGACGGGCGGATCACGAGGTCAGGAGATCGAGACCATCCTGGCTAACACGGTGAAACCCCGTCTCTACTAAAAATACAAAAAAACTAGCCGGGCGAGGTGGCGGGCGCCTGTAGTCCCACCTACTCCGGAGGCTGGGGCAGGAGAATGGCGTAAACCCAGGAGGCGGAGCTTGCAGTGAGCTGAGATCCGGCCACTGCACTCCAGTCCGGGCGACAGAGCGAGACTCTGCCTAAAAAAAAAAAAAAAAAAAAAAGATGATGCCCAGGGAGCTAGTAAAACATTATTTGTGGGTGTGTTTGTCAGGGCGTTTCCAGAAGCGATTAGCATTCGGATCAGTAGATCAAGTAAAGAAAATATGCCCCAAGTAAAGAAAATGTGGGTGGGCATCCTCCAATTGGCTGATGGCCTGCATAGAACAGAAAGGTGGAGGAAAGGCAAATTATTTCTTTCTTCTGGAGTGAGAGCTAGGACATCCATCTTCACACGCTCTTGGATATCAGAGCTCTAGGTTCTGGGGCCTTTGGACTCTAGGACTTATACCACTCGCCCAGCCATCTCCTCTACCACCTGCTGCCCCCCTCACCTCCCAGTCCTGAGGCCTGCAGATTCGGGCATACAGTTAAGTACGCCATTGGCTCTCCCAGTTTTTAGGCCTTTAGAGTCAGACTGAATTACACTACAGGCTTTCCTTGTTCTCCAGCTTGCAGATAGCATGTCATGGGACTTCTTGGCCTCCATAACCATGTGAGCCAATTCCCATATTAAATTCCCTTTTATATACCTATATATAACCAATGGGCTACAGACAGATATAACCTATAACCTGTTATATATGCTGTATTATATGCTATAATAACATAACCAATAGGCTGTATATAGATATATGAGGGAATTGAATATGGGTTATCTATATATAACCTATTGGTTATGGATATACAAGAGGGAATCTATTATGGGAATTGGCTCTGTTTCTCTGGAGAACTCTAATACACGTAGTGTTCAGGAAACAGAGACCCAACACTGACTACCTGTGCCCACACCGTAGGTCCAACATTGATCTTCACTCCCACACTGCCTGCTGACTGCCTCACTGTGACTCACAGTGGCTTCTGCCCTGAAACTCCTGCATGCTGTCATTCTTCCTGACAGACTTCTATTTCTATCTCTTTGCTGGTCATCTTTCTGTAGATGACACCTCCTTTATCACCATACCTTGCTCAGTCAGATTCTTAACTTTTAAAATTACATAGGAACTTTGTTAACTGGGGGCTGCATAGTCTATGGGCTGCCAGAGTTACTTCTTAGTCAAAAGGAACATAAAGCAGTGTTGCTGGACGACCTGGGAAGTGTAAAATGACTTAGTTTTACTTTCCTTGCACTCTAAAGGACCTTTGCTTGTATTCTGTAGAGATGACGAGGTAGGGGAGGAGACACGGGGAAAATCAAGTTCCTCAAAAATAGCTGAGTGAGAGGGGATTACAAATTTAGCAAGGGAGATGGAAGGAATTGCATCATCATCATCACCTTCATCAGCTTATTAACTGATCATGGCTATATACCAGACACTTTGCAAAGCACATGAGTACATTATCTCTTCCTTATTAAAGAATACCCATGAGGTGGGTATTCCAGTTTCCATTTATAAACAACAACACTGAGGGGAAGAAAGACTAAGTAACTTGCTACAATTCTGACCATTAATAAATGGCAGAGCCAGGATTCAAATCCAAGTCTGACTGATGTGAGATTCTGTGCTATGCTGTCACTCATATTTCTTTGTAGTCCTTACAAAGTTTTGTATAAAGTAGATGTTTAATATACTTTTTATTTACATAAAGAAGCATACTACCTACACACTCCATTCCCTGAAATCTATGCTTCCTGTTTTTCTTATTCCACAAATTGTGAAGGGAAAATGTTTCACACAGTAGAAACCATTAAAAAAATGCTGAACACATACCAAGCAAAATATCTGAATTAGTTTGGTCCTGTTTATTAGTGGCCTCAAGTTTAATGAGCTCAACTTAATACAGGTGAAAGGCCAGGGTGTTACATGCAGAAGTTAATGAAATACCATAGAGCTGCTGAGAAAATGATTAGCAGCCAAATGTGAATTTAATATACTTCATCTTCAAGAAGCAATGCCCCGTGGGAGGCATCTTGCTGGGGGAGGTAATGTGGCATATTGGAAACAGTCCTCACTTGGGAATGAGGAGATGGGGCTCTGATCTTAGCTTTGCTGTCAGCTGGTTTTGTGACCTGTGGCAGGCTGGAGACTCTCTCTGTGTCTCAGTTTTCTCACCGGTAACATGAGGGGGTTTGACTACATGAACTATGAGGTCCCTCCCAGTGATGAGATCAGTTTTGTTTTCAAATTCACAATTAGAAGTCCTTAGGGTTTATGCCTAGGTGGCATCACATTGTCTGTGAATGAAACATCGGATTGAGTCATAAGTTATAACTCTTTCCATCCTACTTAACTATAGAACATTCTGAGTCTATTAGGCTATAACATATGGATATCATGGATCATATTTATCAAACTTCCAAGATTGGAGGGGTTCATAAACTTCATTAGTATAAGGTAAAACTAAAGATATTATAGGTATTTTATCTCATTATTAAATAATGAAATCTGTACAGAAAATTAATAGAACTAAAAATATTTTAATGAAAGCTATTATAAATCTGTATGAATTGGGAAATTCATACAGTTCATAACTAATGTTACACTGTAATTATCTTGACAAAGTTTGATGTCTAGTTACAAACTCATCTGATACACACTCTATAGAAAGTCAACCACAAATATTAGAAGTGAATATAAATGATAACAGGCATGAAATTACTAAGAGGTAAGAATAAACTATAGATACACATGTGGTTGCATTTGCTATATATCAGAGTTTTAGGATTTGGGAGAAAAATAGAACCTTCTACTAAAACAATGTAATGTGCAGAATGATCATGGATCTTAGGATGCAGAAACTAGCTGAATGACCTGGGGCAAGCCACTTGCCCTCTGTAAGCCTCAATTTTCATCTGTATAAAACAGAAATAACAATGATCACCCAGCCCATTTGTTCTTCACCACAACTATTTCAAATAGGAAAAGCATTAATAGATGATTAAAATACAGCTGTTACTATTTTGAAAACTCTAAAGCATTATAGAACCAAAGTATTATTATATTGTGCGTAAATCTCATTTACGCACAATATAATACATAATGTAAAGATGATGTGAGTCCTCTGAATTATAAAAATGTCACAGAGTATTAACAACACATAAAGAAAGATTTTCTCAGCAACAGTCCTTCCAGTGCCTTAGGAGTACTTGGATGAAATAATTTGCTTTTGAAATCCACCTTCAAAATGCTACTGTTTTCATGGCTAAATGTTGCATAGAATGTCAAGGGCAAAAACCAATGAGGGAAAATGGAATGGAAGCAAAGGAAAACAGAAAAATGAGGTGATGAGGAAAATGGGGCTGCTATAAATACGGAGTAAAAAGTATACAGGATTCAGGCTATATTCGGAGCAAGAATAGGTTAATCAATTTTCTTCCACATTTATGCAATATGATACCTAATATCCTCCAATGCAGAAACACCTGGATGACTGTTTTAATCCCTTTTACAGCACAGGACATAAAATATCACATTTTGATCCACCTAAAACCCTATTTAGAGTTACAGTTCAGGGCATACTGGAATAAAATGATCATTTTGAAAGTCAATTTTTAGTAGTTCTACGCTAAGCAGGAGATTTATATTGGAAAGAAAATAAAAGCAAGTGCAAGATTTTAATGTAAAGAAAATATCTTTCTAATATAATTAATTATCATACATGTATGAAATATTACACCTGGGAAATATATATTTTATACATTTGGCAAAGTGCTCCACAAATAATACCTTCTCCATGCAACTACAGAATACAGTAACAAACATCCATAAATCAGAATTCATCTGAAATGCAGGTCTCCCAACTCCAAGCCTAGTGCCGCTCTCTCTACATTGGCCATGAACTTCCTCAAGTTTTTGGGCTACTGTTTTCTCCAACAATATTAAAGTTTTTGGTGTTTTAGGAAAATATACTGAGGGAAAGACCTAATAAACTACATTCTTGGGAAAGGCTCCTTCTTTCAGATGTATTTGTTGAGTATTTACAATTTGTCTAGCACATGCTATGGGCTGGCCATTGAAGACATAATGGAGAATAAAACAGATATGATCTCTTTCCTCAGGGAATATGTAACAACGTTTAGTGCAACAGGATTAAACATAAATCATCCCACCCACCTGCACTTTCACCCTCTGTCTTCTCTTCCACTACTAAGAGGAGTATCCTATGCCCTTTAAAAGACTCCACTCATGGACTCCATCTCACATACCCTCTGATCATATGAAAGAATTTGTTTCTGTTATCTTTGACTATTCAACAATTTACCCTCATTTTTACATTATTTTCATTAGCACATAGATATACTTTAATCTCTCTCATCCCAAAATCAAATATACTAAGCATAACAAAACAATTCCTGTGACCCTACAGCCACTTTCAGGCATCATTAATTTACTTCCCTTCAAACTTCTTTTATCATTTGTAATAGTGTCTGTCCTCACACCTTCACCTCCTATTCACTCCTGAACATACCCTTTTCAGGAATTTGTCCTCCATTCCAAACAACTGAAATGCTTCCATAATGAAGTTAACAACAAGCTTTGTTGTGCAAATCCTGTGGCCACATTTTTGTTTGTGCTCATCTAACTTTATCTCTCAGTATCATTAAACCTAGTTGACCCTTCTTTCCTTCTTAAAACACTATACTATGGCTGGGCATAGTGACTTATTCCTGTAATCCCAGCACTTCATAGGCCGAGGTGGGAGGATAACTTGAGCCTAAGGGTTTCAGACCAGCCTGGGCAACAAAGAGATACCCCATCTCTATTTAAAAACAATAAACAAAACCCCCACTATTCTGTTTTGCATCCTACATCCTACATTCTAAGTGTCTCTTTTGCTGGGTAGCACATACACATCAAATCTCTCTACTTTTCACCATTTCCACTGATACGGCTATAGTCCAAGGCTCAATTGCCTCATCCTTGGGCTACTGCAATAGCCTCCTAACCAATCTACCTGCTTTCTCTTTTGATTTGGTATAATGCATCCTCCTTATGGTATCCTGAGGAGTTGTCTTAAATAGAAACTATGACAGATCATTCCTCTGCTTAAAATCCTTCAATGATTTCATTGCTCTGAGAATAAAATCAGAAAACATCACCGTGACTGTAGGTTTATCTGGCCCCTGCCCACCTCTTCAATATATTTTAACCACTGTCCCCTTTACTCACTACACTCCAGCCATACTGTTCTTACTATTCTTGAAAAGACTTATAAGGCCATATGACCTTAGGGCCTTTACATTTCCTGGGTTTTTTTATTTTTGTCTGCATGTGGATCTTTGCATGGTCGGATTCCTCACATGGTTTAGGGCTCAGATACAATGTAACCTCCTCCCAGAGGCACTCTGACCACCCGATCCACAGCAGGCCCTTCAAATCACACTCTTCACATCTCCTTTTAAAAAATATTCACATCGTTTATTTGCTTATTTTTGAAAATCTCCAACCCCTCTAAAAGGTATGAGCTACGAGAGTAAAATGTTCACTAATCTTATTTACCAATTTCCAGGCCCTTGAGCAATGCCTGGCTCGTCGTACACTCTTGAATGAATAAAGGTACTGGGTAATTGTACATTTATACACAGTACAGTCTTGAACTTAGCTTGGCTTCCAATTCTGGCTCCATTTTTACTAGGTTTTTGACTTAGTCGTGTTTTGCTTAACTTTTGTAAGATCTCAGTTTCCTCACTCATAAAATGGGAGAAATATTTTATAAGGTTGTAAAGATTATATAATTTATATACATTGTATAGAGCGAAGCCAGAGCTTAATACACAGTAGGCACTTAATAGGCCTCTTTGCCATCATTATAGAAATTCTTATCAACATTATTTTTGTTATAATAGAAATTCTAGCAACGTCTCATAGCTTTCTATTATTAACTTTGTGAATTACTCATGTACACAATGACACTATTTTAATGTATTTATTTTTTAAAAAGTGCTTTTAAAATATTTTGCTGTGTGCTTAATATTATGATATAGTAAACATTTCCCATCCCTTCAGAAAACCATTTCTCCAGCATTTATAAGGGAAGTCAATGGATTAAGCATGTTGTACGTGATGGAGAACTGCTTATTTCACATTTAGACTGCATACACTGTATAAAGTCAGGATTGCTCATAGAGTTGTGTAATTTTGTGCTCCACATGTTTAAATAAGTAAAATTAAGAAAATGAAGATTTGATAGTTGATGAGTAAATGTAAACACTAGTGCTTAAAGAATGAAAGCAAGACCATTCTGTAGCCTAAACTAGATGCTGTCATCTGTGGGGGTTAGGGAAGATGCTAAGATCTGAGCCTGCTACCATGCTACTTCACGAACATCTGCCAGTCTGTCACTTCACAGGCAACAACATCTTCTCTAAACAGCGGAGACTTGAATTCATCAGGGATTCCTGTAGTACAGTATATGCTTAACTTAAGTACCTGCTTTCCCGTGATTTCCATAGATTATCATATTCATGATACTGTGGAGTGAAAGCATTCTTCTCACTCTCTAACCAGAACATGAAAAAGAAATTAAAACATTGGCAGGCACTTTGTCTCCAGTTTGTTGGACAAGTAAGAAAAGGACTTTCCACCCATTAATGTAAATGAAATTCTGTCAACTTAGAGCATTTAAACAAAGATGACAGCAGCCTGTCTATTAATAAATTCCTGACAGGGTAACAATTACATTTGTAGTTGACTGTTTTTCTTTCAGTAAATGTAGGTCAGTGGGTATTTTTAAGGAATCTGTTTAAAATAAATTTGCAAACCCCAATAACTTTTCTTCTCATCTCTATTAACCCAGAAAGTAACTTTAACATGAACATTCTTGCTTCTTACGAGTGGGTTTTAGAACATTGTGGTCAAAGCATTTTTAACACCTATAACTGTGTAATTAAATATGTGTGTGCCTACTGTGCATATACACATACATACACATATAATACATATACATAATACATATATGACATCTATATTCTACCCCAATATTTTGAATTGAATCCTATAGAAAGATTTAAAGCACAGTGGGCTCTCTGTTATCCAGGGATGGTTTTTCCATTTAGGGGTAATTTGGGCCTTTGCGTTACTGCTTCTGACTATGTGCGTTTCTTTCATTACTGACTATCAGAAAGGAAAGGTAAGAAAAGGTAACAAACTGATATAGCTGGTTAGTCCTCTAGCCTTAGGAACTTAGGAATCTATTTTGTAGAGGAAGAAGAAGTGAATTTAATGAATAAATTCAGCTTGGGGGGATTATGTGTAGAATTCACTAATCCACTGGCCCAATATTCCATTAGTTAGAGTTGAGAAAGTAGGTTTCTAAACAGAATCAGGATGAGATTTTAAATTTCCTTTTGTGGAAGGTCTTTCCAAGAGAATGTGTTTTGTCTGTCTAGGGGAGTTTTGGAGATGGTATATGTTGATATATTTGAATATCAGTTATAAGTACTATTACCTTCATTTATTACAAATTAAAAGCACAGCTCTATATTTCATCACATTTAAGATGCTATCATACATTTTGTATTCATACAATAAAGAAGAAAATATAAGGAAAATACATTGTTTAAAACATTATTAAAACTTTTTCACATTCAGCAGCTGGTAATTTGAAGATATAATCAACTGTAAGACTGAATGATTCAGAGGTATTAAAAATGAAAAAAATGCATGTCTCAGATTTGGTAAAATGCATTGTGTTTTCTAAATACTTACTGGCTCAGTTCTAAGTCTCCTCATCACTGTTGGTAGCCATAATACAGTAATGGCACCTCATTACTCCTAGGGTGATGCTACATGCAAATTACATCATCATTCCTAAAACCCTATTTATAAGTGAAAGTCAAAATTTTGGATGAATAAAACTTCAAAATTTACCATCATAGAAAAGCAAAGAATAAGCCTTGTTCTATTTCCAGCATTATCCCAGAAAACGATGTGTGACTATCGCAAAGAAAGAGAGGTGAGGGTGGACATTACTGTATGTTATTGTCCATAATTTAACTGCGTTAAGTCCATACCTGAAAACTTCTGAGACAGGTGCCTTTATTGTTTCTTGACTCCATTTTTCTATCTATATCTCTTCTACTCTTCTAGAGGCATGTGGTGCTAAAGTTTTTTTAAAGTTAAAGACTATGTACATTATATATTTGTATTTGTAACTTCTAATGTGAATTCAAGGAGAAAATAGCGTAAGCAATATTTGTTCCTTCAAAGAAACTCAGGATGTCCTAACCATTTATAAGAGAATGATTTCCCTCTTGTATTTCTCCATGAATGTCTTTGCATGAGTTAAATATTTGAAAGGTTGACAGACTTAGTTATTTCTAGAGGAAGTTTCTGTTGATCAGTGTGCAGGGGTTAATTCTGGCACTGCCCCTTAAAGATACTCTCTCTGTGGCAGAACGAGCCACAGAGAGAAAGATACATAAGGCAGTGTCAATGCAGCATCGTTACATCATTTAATGGCTGATGGTGCTTATGGCAGCCAACAGTCTGAGGAAAGCAGGTTTTCCCTGAATGATGAAAAAAAAAAAAAACCATCATATTCAATAAAATCTTAAACAAATACCATATATTTCTGTTAGTCATCCAATGATGAAACTGTATATGCGAATACACTAATGCACTCCTTAAATGCAAATTACTGCTAAATTCCTAAGTAAACTGTCTTCCACTTCAGAGCCATTGTAATCCATCTCTTAAGTCAGATGAACTGTAAGACTTATCCTTCTGATCGCATAGGCTTTACTGCTTTTCGTCATTCATCTCTCACACTTGGTAATCCTTTTACCTCTCCCTTCCAAGTTTGTAATTTAAATGCAATCTATTCACAACTGAAAAAAGGACCCTAGTGTAAATAGGAAGTCTTTAAGTTACGACCAAAGAAACCATTACTGCTTATACAATGGTGTGGGTTCTATTACACAGAGGACAATATGGGGAGGCTCACTCTTCACTTGCTTTCATCAATGTTTTGTGTCAACACACAGAATAAAGAGTGGGTGCTGAATTTGGGGTCTTCTCTTGCTTTGACTTATTTCTTATGGTATTGCAGCATTTTGTGTTTGAGAGAAAAGTCTTTGAGTACCAGCATTGGCCTCCATGAGTTCTTCAGTTTGTCATCAACATGGATTCTGATTTTATTGTTTAAAAGTTCTAAAATAGCAAATTGACAAAATTAGTATTCACTCCTCAAAATCCTACATGGTCATTTAAAAGAGAATCACGTTTAGAAGAATTAAAAGGTGCATGTAAAATGCTTCCATGATATATTTTTAAGTGAAAGAGAAAGCAGGATTAGAGCAGCACATACAGTATGATCCTAATACAGTTTTTATTATACTTACGTATTTTCCTAATTTTCTACAGTGAGCACATATTACTTTTATAATGAGGAAAATGTTCTTAAAAGTATTGTCTTAAACGGCACACTAGCAGAAATTGTTATAAAAACCTATGCAGGAAGAAAATTACAATCATTATTATGGTCACAATTGTTACCTTACATGTTTTTAAAATATGAATCTCAAATCATAATTTAGAATGGTAGATACCAAAGAAATGTATGCTGTGGGAAGATGCATATGTAATGACTACACAGACAGAAATGTGGTAAGTAGACCTCAGGCCCACTTCTAAAATATAGTTAAATACATAATAAGTAAGAAATGTCCATTCAGTTCAGCAAAGCACTGCATATGTTTGAGGATATAGATTTTTTATTCCTGAGAATATGAAACTCCTGCATTTTAGGTCTATATGGGATGTTGGCAAATTAATATCCTCCAATAATTAAACTGCAATGCTAACATTCCAAGAATTAAAACTATAATGCTAGCTTTTATTAGAGTGAGTTCTTTTCCATTTGTAGCTCTCAAATAGGAAATACACTTAGGTAGATATACATATGAAAATATTTATATACAAAAACACAGATTAAAAGTTTGTCTTTCCAAATAAATTAAGTTAAACATTTAACTTAAACCAATGTTTGCTGAGCACCTACAATTTTTTAGGTATTGATCCCTTTAGCTGGCTCACTATTCAATGAGGACACCCAAACTGCCTGCACCACAGCTGCCTTTTAACGGGAGACTACAGTGCATCTTACCAAGACACAAATTTAGGAGGTCCAAATATAAACTATAGCTGATGTAAAATGACAAATTGGTCATGCACAGTGGCACACACCTATAGTCCCAGCACTTTGAGGGGCCAAGGAAGGCAGATTACTTGAGCCCAGGAGTTGAACACCAGCCTGGGCAACATGTTGAAACCCATCTCTAAAAAAAATACCAAACTTAGCTGGGTGTGGTGGCATGCACCTGTAGTTCCAGCTACTTGGAAGGCTGAGGTGGGAGGATTGCTTGAGCCCAGGAGGTCAAGGCTGCAGTGAGCCAGGATTGTGTCACTGCACCGCAGTCTGGGCAGCAGAGCAAGACCCTGTCTCAAAATAAATAAATAAATAAAAAATAAAAATATATAAATAAAATGACAAATCATGGATTTACTACGGAAATGGGTAGCTTTTCTTACAGGATTAACTTTTGTACACAATCTCTTTTATGCAGTGTTTTATAGTACAGACAGATTCGAGTTATCTTCAGATATCTATCCCTGAAAATGCTTAAAAAGGCAACTCCAGGTTGGTGACTCACACCTGTAATTTTAGCACTTTGGGAGGCCAACGTGCGCGGATCACCTGAGGTCAGGAGTTTGAGACCAGCCTAGCCAACATGGCGAAACCCCATCTCTACTAAAAATACAAAAAAAAATCAGCCAGGCATAGTGGTGTGTATCTCTAATCCCAGCTACTTGGGAGGCTGAGGTAAGCGAATCGCTTGAACCCTGGAGGCAGAGGTTGCAGTGAGCAGAGATCACACCACTGCATTCCAGCCTGAAAACAGGGCAGGACTCTGTAGAAAAAAAAAAGCAACTCCAGACCCCTGGAATAAAAGTATATGACAGGTTGAATGTGCTAACAGTACAAAGTTTCCAAAATAAAATCTTTATTGATTGATTGGCTGAATGCCTTGTAATTATCAAGTGTCACTCATTTATCTCAGCCTTCAACTATATGTGAATGTATGGATAAAGAAAGACTTCCTGAACAATATTCACTAGAAGATAATTTCAGAACCATACACTAAAGCAAGGCTTTTTTATTGCTGTAAAACTGCAGAGGACATTCACAGGAAGCTGGGTCAAGCACTCTTACCGTGTATCTCATATACTAATTCAACCTATTTCCTAAGGTTTACTCACATTCATTCTATGAAGTTAATACAGAGACAATTAGGAGACAGATAATCCATTGTATACATATTGCAAGAAACTTTTAGTGTCACTAGAATGTCGAAGATGCAATTTATCATACTTTGTTTAGAACTTTTGCATTTTTATTCATAAGTGAAAACAGTCTATAATTTTGGTCTGCAATTTTCTGGGTTGTACTACTGTCAGGTTTTAATATTAAAGTTGGTCAAGGTTCATAAATTTATTAGGGAGTTTTCTGTACCTTTCTATAAGCTATAATTGTTGAAATAACATAGAAACCCTGATAAAACTAGTAGCTATTCAGATGTGAAATCACTTGTGCCGACATCTTTTTAACAATAAATTTTAAAATCTGCTTCCAGTTCTATGGAGGATTGATTACATAATCAATTTGAGTAGTTTTTATTTGACAAGAAATTACTCTTCCCTCTAGATTTTCTGACCAAATAATTATATGTAACACTTTTTCACTCTTTGTCTCCTGTGTTTGAGGTAACAGTAGAGAATTAAGGAATTCTGTTTTCATTCTTATAGAATACACTTTTGCTTCCTTTTCGCTTGAGATTTTATTGTAATTGTATATATCTATTGCTCTTTTCTTTTCAAATGTCACCTTTTGTTTTGTTTTTCCTGTTCTTTTGGTTCTTCCCAAGACTGACCTTGCCGATGCAAGGGGTAAGGGACATCCCTCAGAGACCAGCACATCTCCTCCCAGTCCAGGCTGGTCTTCCACCTGGAGTCTGGGTACCCTGAGCTCTCTTTATAATCTTTAGACTTTATTCTGATAACATCTTCTTTTCCCCCCTTTTGTTTCCCGCCCTGTTCTTAACCTTCTGCTTAAACGCTCTTTCCATTTCTCTTTCTTTTTAACATTTTTTTTTTCTAACATACAGAGCGATTTAGAAATACACAGGTAGAAAGCAAGAGATAACTGTAAAGTAGACTCCATGCTTTCTGGCTTCTGCATGGGGCAGGAACTGAGGAGGGCATCAAAAAAACATGGTCCAACAATATAAGCTGCATTGCTGTTTAAGTGCCTGGAAACAGCAGTGCCCATTGAAGAGTACTGAACGTGGAATCAATACTTAATAAGGAGATTCGGGTTCTAGGGCTTTGTTTAAATTATTTTTTCTGCCAGATTCAAAAATTAACTCTTATCTAAGGGATCAGTCACCACATTTTCCCTTTACTGTCGACTCAGAAGTTTAGAGCACTACATAGAACCAAACGGAAGAAAAGAATTCTAAGTTTTATAATCACATTTATTTGCTTCAAAACTTTCAAAGCACTTGTTTATTTGTCTTTAATAACTCACATTTTGGTGGTTTAGAGCAGATCATCTGAGGATTGATGTTTAATGAGTAAATTACTGTGCCAGTTGCAAACAGGAAAGAAAAAAATAATGGAGGGGGATATGATAATATAATAATATTTAGTGATAAAGGCAGAAAATCCCTCATTTTTTTTTTTTTCACAGGCTTTAGGGACAAAAGGTTCTTTCCTTCCGCTATTAGAAATTTTGAACAAAAAGCATTCATTAGAAAGCCTACTAAGTGTGTGATTTATTGTGACTTCCAGTGACATTACAGAGCTTAAACAGAACAATATTTGAAAAAAAAGCCATACGCCAGTGCATTCTACAATTCTGGCTTACGAATGTTAAGAGGTGAATTTTTAGGCCATCTACAGTGGGTCTCAGCACTTCAGTATGTCCCCAGAAGTCAGGTAACAGCTCTCCGTGCTAGAAAACCATTCAAAGCAATGAGATGGAAATTAGCAGCCCAGTCCCTTGATTTCTGTGATTTGACAGGAAGATGATATCAAAGACTACACGAAAGTGTTAAGGGACAGCTCAAATGCTGGTGTGTGTGTGTGGTGGAGCAGGTGAGCAGTTAGGATTGTGTGTCACGGGCTGACAGGAGAGGGAGTGTTAGGCTACCACGTGGGTGAACATGGGCCCTATCATAGGAAATATGCTTTTTGTTAGGACTCTCAATATCTAGAAGGAGGGGCAACCTTTCTGGCATGAATGTGCTACTGCTGTGAGGATCCAGTAAAAGGTCTTCTCAGGGTTTGTTTAAAAAGGTCAGCTCAGGAACTACTGACCCCTGTGACTTTATCCTGACAGTTTCAGCCCTCTCACAAAATCACTCTTGTCACTTCTAGCCTCCTGTGCTTTTCTGAAAACAAAACCCTCTACCACCTGCCGTCCATTATTCCACCAGGGAGCAACATGCGCTCTCTTCAGCTGATATTTCAATTTATTCGTGGTTAGATGTGCAGTAATCCTCTGACTGAAGCTGAGGGAGCAGTTTAAAGATTTAAAACAAAACAAAGCCAGTGCTTCAAACATCTCTTCATGCAAAGCTTACCAGATGCAGAAATGTGGCTAATTCTCATCTACACAAAAGCGAAACGAAGACCCGCAGATGGTCAGTGCCTGCCCTCTGCAGAGGGAGAGGCAGGGTTGGCTCCAAGTAACAAATAATTATCCAGGCCCTTTGTAAATCAAGTTGTACCACTTCTCCTGTGAGCATCCACAAAGACGGCTGCATATATTTGCTATTAGCTCCTTCTTTGTCTGGGGATTTTGTTAATGCCCTTTCTTCATATAAGTTTGTGTCGCCTTGTTCTCACATTTGACACCAACTGAAATAGCCTTGCAGAACCTTTGTTTCTATTTTCTTCAAAATGTGTATTCCTCAATGAGGTTTCATCTTAATCTCTTCTTTTCAAAAGGATATGAATTGAACATGCAGAGAATCAGCCTAACAAGACCGATTATCAATTTCCATTTCCTTTCACTGCCTTTGCCACCCGTGGGCCACCTAGACAGCTTTCCTTGAAGACAAAGGGTGTCTGAAATGGACAACTTTATTTTATACACCGATCTCTTAGTGGACGACAGAGACTCATCGCACATAATAAATCCTTCCCCTGACCCTTTTATATAATGCACAGCTGAGCTAAAAAGGAAATCAATGTTGCAATTTTAATTTAGCACTTTCATTCTGTTAATTTATCTAAAAAATCCTATGCCACGGCTTTCCGTTGCCAAAACAGCCAATTCGTGTCAATAGGAAAATGTGAAAATGCTCTGAGTCTCTCCCCTGCACCCCCAACCGTGTTTTTAGTAGTATGGCTGTAAAAACCATGGGTCACATACTAAGCCCTCCATGTTTTCCTGTAAGTGCAAAGCTTCTTCTGCAAACAGTGTGAGCTCAGCAAGTTGAAGAAATATGGAGGGTCTTTAGGGAGAAAAGAATCTGGGACCACATTGTTTGTTAGTTTTGCTAAAGATGTTTGTGAAACTACTAAAATGGAATGCCAAGTGTCTACGTATGTACTAATGGTGATGCCTGAGCATATTAGTCAACTAGGGATATTAAATCGTGATTAATCTCTGGGGAGAGTTCTAAGTAATAAATAACACTGTGTTTTCTGTCAGGGCATCATAAAATAACTCTGGTTTTACTCTTTTCTCTCTGTATTTCACCACTCGAGAATAAGCCAGGGATAGAGACTTACTTTACTCTGGGAATGATGCTGCCATACGTGAATGAGGTCAACTCCACACCACACTGCACTAGTGCCATGGTGGAGATGCAGAGGGGTGGAGTCCTCGAGCAGGTGAAGACCTGCTACCTTTCCAGTAGGAATCTCCTGTCAAGAAATTGTTTCTTCAAGCCTTTATTCAAATATCACATCCTCAGTGGGACCTTTCCTAATCGCCCCATTGATATTAAAATTCTTCCCTGCCTCCTGCTACTCCTTGGCTTTCACCATATCCCTTCCATGACTTTTTCCCCCCTTGGCACTTCTGACTTTCAATATCACTTTATAATTTACTTATTTTATTTATTATCTAATCTCCATTCCAATGGTATGTAAGTATACTGCTGTTCACTAAATAATCCTCAGGGTATGGGACAGTTTTTAACATGCTGCAGGTGCTGAAAAGCATGTTTCCCAAAGAATTATCATGAGGTCACTTCTGGCCAGTTTTTTCTTGGGTGCAGGAATGGCTGCATTGTATAGGTTGATGCACGTAACAACTCTGTTGGAAAGAAAACCACCTCTTGCTCTCAGGGTCCTTGTGAACTCTACAAGAGCTGAACTTGGTACAGGAGAAGGAGCCAAACTCCAAATCCAGGGTAAGGAATTAGCCCAAAGGTGGGCTTATAAACAGAGTCAGATCCTGGGTCTTATGTGTGGATGAAATAAAAAATAAACCTAGTTGGTTTGGGCTTGAAATAAGGCTTCAGCTGTTAACCCAGCATGGTGTAAGCAAAGTAATACAATGAGGGCCATTATAGCATAGGTACCATGCTTGGCACTGTAAGAGAGACAGCATACTGGCCTGAGTCTGCAAGCAGATTATGATCTAGGAAAGTTAACATACATGTTTCAAGTCTAGAGCAGGGCACGGAATGTAATATCGTGGGAAATCAAAGAGGGTTTGTCCAAGATTCTTGAATCTTGAAGGATGGCAATGTTTTGGTACCAGAGATGAGATAAATGGCATTCAAGGCAATGGGAATGCTGTTAAGGGAAGCAAAATGCATTTGAGGAGTAGCAATTAGCCTCATGTAGCCCACTTCCTTTGTAGATGTTTGCTGGAGTACAGATGAAAAGAGATAATCCCAGAACGATAGGTAACTATCATATTGGAGGCTGGGTTTTACACGTTGTATTATTTTATTGGGGAACCATGAATAGCTCTTAAAGAGGAGACAGACTTCATTCAGAAGCCTGTGTTGTAGGAAGAATGCTTTATTTTGTTTTTGTTGCAGTGATGGGATAAATATGCTTAGTAAAGTAAATAAGTATTTAGAAGTACTAGGCTATAAAGCTTAAGAACTATGAAATCTATCCAACTTATAACTGTAAAGCAGTAGATGTAGAATATTCTAGAATAAAGAGTCATACACTTATATTTCAAAGACTTCCCATCACAGACTGCAATTTTGCTCCTTATTCTTTCTAGTATTCTTAATCTGAATGGTTAAGAATTCTTCAAATGAAACCTCTTTAACTTAATTATAACTAATTGTATCTTATTTATAGTTATAAATAAGATAAATTTTTAAAAAATTTTATAAAATTAGTTATAAAATTATAAAATTAGTTATAAAATTATAACTAATTTTATCTTCATATATGTAGGCAGACAATTACCATATGGCATTGCCAAAAGTCAGCCTGTTACATGCCTGACAATACTAAGCAAGTCTACTGTTCTTTAAAGAAATGTTGCTTTAATCTTTCCTTATATCACTTACTTTATCCCTTCAGTTAAAAAAAGACACTCCCCTCTTTACTCCTTGCTATCTTTATTTTTTTTTTCCTGAATATTGACAATAAAACTGGATGTTGTTGTCATCCAGTTTGAATGTGAGAAGAATGTGACTACTGGAGAAACTAGTGGATGATCATTCCATGACTCTTTTATGCAATTGACTTTTTAGTTCTCAGTTGCACTGCTCTAATTAGTCAAATTAAATATAAGGTTGTCTATAGTCTCAGATATTTTTCTTCTATACTTGGATCTCGTTAGATCAGACCATCCTCTATTATCTTTAAAGTAAAGGTTAACTACCATGTGGCCAGGGAATAGTAAAACATGATGCTGACACATTTATTTCAGTTTTAAAGGAAAAACCTCAGTTTCCAGCTGATGAAACATAGGCTGAAAATCCTAATGCTAACCATAACATTGTAGGTTTTCATTTGAATTCCAAAAATTGGGTATTTTTATATAGAAGAAACATATTTACTCTATATGTCCATCAGTACTAATATATACACACAAAGAGTTTACCACACTTCCTCTAGATAAAATTTATTTTTTTTCTAATAAATTCTGCTTCTAACATTAAGGTTGAATTTAACTAGTTCATTGAGACTTGATTCTTTATTGTCTTCTGAAATTGGTATTATACTATCAAATAAATATGAGAAAACCAGTAAAAATTCATCTGAGTAGGGTTTGAAATATAGTACCTTCAATAGCCCAGAGGACTTGCTTACTTTTGAATCTGATAAACAAAGTAAATATATGAAGAAAAATATATATGCTCCCTGGCATCACATTTATATACTAGCTTATTTACAAAATTTTTCTTTATTGGTCCTTTGAATGTGAGAAAATTCAGAATCGAGATGCTGAAAAAATGGATGAGAACATTTATTAAGTAAGAAAATATACATGGACACATATATATGAATGCATATCAACATTTACTCTTGGTTATAATTCTGTCATTTATCTTTCCCAAATTTATTTTATAGTCTATCTAATCTTTAACAGATTTTTTGTTGTTGTTGTTAGCTTCATTACAACATCTGAAATATCCAATTTCCTCTGTAGTGGTTGCTGTGTTTAGGCAGACACCTTTATTGAGTTATCAGAGGACTGTGCAGGTTGTGAGCCCTGCAGCATACAGAAGTAGCCTGGGTGATTCAGGTCAATGTGCAATAATGAATCCGGGTCCCTGCCAAATATGGTCTGCCATTGTGCAGTTCTATCTCTCTGCATTTTAAATAGTGATGGTTTTTTGCATGTCACTTTTCCATGGATTTTGCTTCATTCAACAACTTTGGAAGGCGTATTTTGCACTCTCAATTTTTGCGTGAAAGTCACTGATTAACTGGCGAATTTGTGGTTTGCAATGACGCAAGGCCTGATCTGTAGGAACCAGAGGAAAATTTCCTAATGGACTTCTTCCTGATCACTTTACCAAAGCAAATGCTCTCCACCCCCGCCCTGCTCTAAATAGCACAGATTTCTGGTATTTTAATGTGTCATTAGTTTGACCAGACAGATTTTAGTCCCTAATAAAATAATTCTCCTAACTCTTAGGTTATTTATTTCTTAATACTTTGTTGTGAGATAAGGCAGAAAGACATACTAACTGGGCTGCAATGCTTCAACATTATGACTTTAGTAACTTTTCTGAGTAATTTTAAAAACATGGAGAGCTACACTTAGCCAAAAAAACAGTTCAAGGAAACAAAAGGACTAGGTTTATTCCAAGCACAGGTTCAGTAGGTCAGTGTCCACATAACAATCTGTACTTTGTATTTTCCATTATTTGTTTTGACATGCTTTAGTATCTACCAAGGATGAAAGAATATAGCCTCCATTGTCCACTTGGAATTTAACTTTCCTATTTGGCCAGCTATTAGGCACAAAATGTTTGGATTCGGTGGATATAAGTCCACTGAGGAAAGTCAGATGCTACTAAAATTTTCCTGCATCTTTGCACACTCCGGATGATCTATCCCATCCCAAATATTTTTGCATCCACACAGTGAATAGTTTATCTGATCTCCTCATAGTGACTTTCTGGATTATCTTTGCTTTATGAATTTAAGAAAGTCACTGACTTCTTTTTATCTGCTAACCAAGGGTTCATAAATATTCTTTAAAAACCTGTGGGCTCTAACATGGCATGAGAGAGTACATACTTTTCCTAGTGGGTATGAAAGAAACACTCTAGGTTCACCCTGAATAGCATCTGGAGGGACTGAATTAATACAGTAAAACTGCAACTTCAAAACTTTTTTTTAGAGTGTTAATTTAATTTTGAAACCTTTTTAAAAGGCTTAAAGGATTCCTTTTTCAGTAAACTAACAAGTGGGGAAGAAATAAGCCACTTCTTTTGGGAAGTTATCAGTGGTTTCAGGACCTTGCAGTGGCAACTGGATTTTCAAAAAAGAGGATATATTTTAAAATAATCCCCCATTTTTGACTAAGATAAGGACTGTTTGCTTGTGAATGGAGGCTCAACATGTACAGCTATTTCTCCTATTTATGTGGATGAATCTTGTTTTCCAAAGACTGTCTTGATCACATGAGATCATTTTTCTCAACAAGAAAAAAAAGTATTACATCATAGATGTTCTGATGCATCTTTTGTTACTCATATCCAACATCTCATTTGTTACAGAAAATTAAGTAGATTTTGGCTGGGCGCGGTGGCTCACACCTGTAATCCTAGCACTTCGGGAGGCAGAGGTGGGCGGATTACGAGGCCAGGAGATCGAGACCATTCTGGCTAACACGATGAAACCCTGTCTCTACTAAAACTACAAAAAATTAGCCAGGCATGGTGGCGGGCGCCTGTAGTCCCAGCTACTGCGGAGACTGAGGCAAGAGAATGGCGTGAACCTGGGAGGCGGAGCTTGCGGTGAGCCTGAATTGCACCACTACACTCCAGCCTGGGCGAGACAGCAAGATTCTGTCTCAAAAAAAAAAAAAGAGAGAGAGAGAAAATGAAGTAGATTTCAGTAAAAAGGTGTTAAAAAGAAATTCCAGTTTTATGACTTTCTAGTACGTACAGTTATTGTAACTATGCTGAATACTTGCAAAGGCCTGGAGAATGAGATTCAATTTACTGAACAGGCCAGAATAAGCCACAGAAGCAATTGCTATGGTCTGACTGTGTCTTCCCCCAATTTGTATATTGAAATCCCAACCTCCAAAGTGATGGTATTAGAAGGTGGGGCTTTTGGGAAGTGATTAGGTCATGAGGGTGAAGCCCTAAAAACAGAAATTAATGCTCTTATAAAAAAGATCTTAGAAAGACCCCTTCCTCTTCCTACCATGTGAAGTTATAGGGAAAAGATGGCTGTTTAGGAACCAGATAATCAGCCCTCACCAGACACCAAACCTGCTAGCACCTATATTTTGGAATAAATTTCTGTGGTTTATAAGCCTGGTTTGTAATATTTTGACATAGCAGTCTAAACTACTAAGAAAGCAATAAATTATTTTTACAATAGGTACTTTTAAGGTAGTCAAAATGGTTAACTCTGTTTAGTTTAGAAATAATTTATATCATTCCTTTCTTTTGAGATGATTACTGGCTAAGTACAAAAAGTAATTTCAAAAGTAAAACTTTTGAGATTAATAGCACAATGATAAACTTCAGCCATGCTCTTGTCTGATTTGTCAGAAATTCCAAATTTTTAAAAACGAATGAAATTTACTGTGCATGTGAGGCTCTTTCCAGAACTGCTCTTTTGGCCTTCATTCTTATTGATGTGGTATTAAGTGGTGAATCCAACCTCTACACATGAGTATTTGATAAATTTGCTCAAGTTGAAATTCTAGATGCATCTGACACTTGTTCCTGTCCTAACTGCTTTTTAATTACCTATAGATTATAAGGCATTTTTATATACATGTCTTATGGAAAGCTCTGGATCTTAACAAAGCAAGCACTTGCTTGGATTTGCCTCCCTGGTCCCTTTCTCACTCAAGCTCCTACCAAATCAAATTCCTTGCAGGCCCCTAATGTTCCATTACATATCATGCCCCTCAGTGTTTGCACGTGCATGCTGGGTCTCATATACCCTTCCTCCAACATAATATAATAGGTGAATCCTTACTATGTCCTAGGTCCCACCTTGATACGGCCTTCTCCAGGATGCACTCCCTGCTGACACTCACTTCTATCACACCTGAGATTAACCCATTCTTAGTATCTACTACACTATACTAAGTACCTGACTTTCCCTCAGGTCTAGGACAGAATCTTGTAATATTAATAGCATACTGTCTGTCAAAGAGAACTGTCCAATTACATTAGTTGAGTAAATGAATGGGTGAATGGTAGCTAAAACTTCATTTTCTCTTTAGTGTGTTTTTTGCACATGATTTCCACATTTCAGTTTTTCTTAAAATTCCCTGGGAACAGCATCTTGAAATTTTCTCAAATTTTATATTTTCTTCAGGACTTTTGAAACTTGCTCTGCCTGGACAGTCCTTTATTCATTCAACAAATATTTTTGAGTTGTGTTTATGTACAAAGTACTTTGCAAGGTTTTACAAGGAACCCAAAGATACATAGTACTTGGATGTTGCTCACAAAGGGCGTACAGTCTAATTGAAAAGGGAAGACAAGCATAAACGTAGAAAATGGCAAGTTTCATAGAAAGGAAGTGACACATTCAATTGGAGGGATAAGGCAGGCCTTCTTGGACATGAACAAGGCCTGATAGCATGTGCAAAGTCTGGACGTCACAGCATAAAGAGAAAAGACATTCCAAGCCATGAGATGATGTGTGTGACAAAGAAAGAGGAAAACAGAACACGGAAACTACAGATCAAAGCCTGACTGGACCTCAGTGTTTATGAAAAAGGGTTACAATGCTGATGGTATGTTGAAAATGGAGCCTGGGTTGGTCCAGGTAGGGGAGGGTCTTGGAAGTTACATTTTTGTAGGCAAAGGGGACTAGTAAAAGCTTCTGTGCAGAGTTGTACATCTCTCATTGGCTGACTCTTGCTTCATGTTCCTACGCAGTATTTCTGTACTTAACTCTTTTTTCTATGAAGCTACAGAAACACCTCATATCCCATTCCACCTCCTGTTCCTATTATTTTATGACATTCGAAATAATTCTAGAAATTCCAACTTGAAGGTTGCTAGAAAGGTAATCATCAACCATTTTCCCCCATCCTCATTAAGCTCTATTACTCACATCAGGCTCAAAATCCCAACAATTAGTTTCTGCAGCAGTCCCCTACTGGCATCTTTCCAGTACTAATTTACCTGCTACAGATTAGATACATTTTAGTTATTTTGAGACCTTTGACATCAACATTTCCATTTCTGGAGCCATTTCCATGTCTTACAACTCCTGTATTGTTTCTTTTTTGAAACACCAACTCATGGCCAAACTCCCTTGAACATCTTCTTGCATTATGGGAAGAGTATATTAAACAGAGGCCATTATCTTCCACACACGGTTCTATGTACTGCAATAATAAACCATGTATGTATTGCTAATCTTGCACAGACCAAGTACATAGCAGTCGACACTCAATAAATTTGTTGAGTGCTTAATAAATGTGTGAATGAGTAAGTGTTGGTTCATGCTGGAGTGCAGGCTCCTCAGTATCGAGGATGAGTATTTCTGTTCTGTATCCTTAAACACTCTCACTGAAACAGGCAACAAATAATTCTGATTAAATGAATGCATTAATCCCTTCAGAAAAAGGATGCCTGTAGAAAAATTCCAAGGAAATGCAAACAAGATGCAATGCAGTAAGTTTTCTCACCTTAAAATATGTAGAGCATCATATATATTATTTAGGCTATTACAGAAACATACATATTCTTGAGTTCTCATTTACTGATGCCTGGCATATATGCTTTCAATAAAGTATAGCCATTGTTGATTTTTTTTTAAGCCTGACTCAAAGCCTTCATGTCTTTGAACTAAACAAGAGTTCTGGGTTTTTATGACTTGCACAAACAAACAGAAGCTGAGTGTGGTTAGAGTTATCCGTGCCTAATATTTTAATTCCATTGTTCAATAATTCCCATTCCTTTGCATTAGTTTTGCTTTATTATACCCTTATAATACTCTCAAATATATCTATAAAACTTTACAGCCCTTTTCCAATGGCATATGGTATGTGTTCTGAAGAGAAACATGTTTATGAGCTGAAAGATGGGAAGAAAATGTAAAGTGCTCTTACGGGACTTGGGGAGGGATTGCTGCCTGCCTGCATGGCAGGAACACTGCAGTATATCAGACTCTTGCAGACTGAACAGAAGCCCTTCTATTTCAACAATGAGCAGAAATCTGGAATTGTGCTATGCTAACTTTGATGCTACTAGAGCATTTTTTGTTTTTTGCTTTTCTATCTCCTAAAGATTAAAGTCAATAGTTCCTGAAACAAGATTTGAATACTGTATGTTGTAGAATAACATCAACTGAGATGGAGGGAAGGAGAGAAAAGTAGAGTGTGGATGGATGAGTGACAAAAAATACCAGTTTACTGTCCTCTCCCACTGAAGCCCACCCAAACCTTGTCCAAGCTGGAGTTTGCAACATTGTTCCTTACAGAGCTCATCTGCAGTTATTCTCAGAAACATGCAAATACTCATTCTAAAAGGTCCTGCTGTAATCTTTTTTTTTTTTTTTTTTTTTTTAATGGAGTCTTGTTCTGTTACCCAGGCTGGAGTGCAATGGCATGATTTCGGCTCACTGCAACCTCCACCTCCCAGGTTCAAGCGATTCTCCTCCCTCAGCCTTGTGAGTAGCTGGGACTACAGGCACATGCCACCACACCTGGCTAAGTTTTTGTATTTTTTAGTAGAGATGGGGTTTCACCATGTTGGCCAGGCTGGTCTCAAACCCTAACCTCAGTTGATCCTCCTGCCTCGGCCTCCCAAAGTGCTGGGATTACAGGCGTGAGTCACCACACCCGACTCTGCTGTATTCTTAAAATGGTCATTTGTTGAGTGCTAGATTCAAATGTTCAGTTGCCTCATATATTCCGTCTTGGTCTTCCTTGTCACGATCGTTGATCTATAGTAACACAGCTGCAGAGACTAGAAATCTTCATGTGACCTCTGACTTCTTTGCTGTTGCCCCTTGTTAGTCACTAAGCACAGTCATTTCCCTCTCCCATTTCTCTCACTCTCTCTTCCTCTTCATTTCTGTGGCTCTTCCCCAGGTTTCAGGCCTTGAACTTAATCTCACTTGGCCTATTCCAGTAGTTTCTTAGTCAGTCTCTTTTGATGCTAGGCTTCCTCACTCAAATTACCCTCTCACATGCCACCACAACAAGATGGTTATTTCTTTTAGAAAGTTTACTGTCATTGCATCCTATTGCAGAATTTTTATTCTGCTTTTTATCATACCTTGCAGTTTTAACTCCTGTTTGCACCCAGTGACTGTAGACTGCATCTTCATGTCATCTTCAACATCTCCGTCACCCATTTCACAGTGTGTTTTAAATAGACTCAGGAGTATCTTCACACAGAATGTTGATTCTACTCATGAGGATTCTCCTGGCCCATATCCTGACATTTCCAAACGCCCAGCCTTTCCTATATTCTATTAAAAGGTAAAATAAAAAGGCACTGAACTATCTTTAAATAGCAATGTAGGAAAATTTCACTGCAGGTCAGGGAGGGTACTCTCATGCTGTCCGCCACCCAGTCTTGATCAAACGTAGATGTGAAAATGAAATATTTAAGGAGAATACTTTGAAGGATCCACTTTTCTGAATTCTCTAAATTTTACTTTTAGGTGTTCTAAATTTAAGCTAGATCTTTAGAGATCTGGTTAGCTGGAGAGTCCTTTGCAAAATTCTTGCCAGGGTTAAGAATGAAAAAAGAAAGTATAAAATGCTACATTATGAAACCGGTTGTTGTATGTGTATCAGAGATGTGGTTCTAGAACAAAATATCTTCTTTGTATGGACACATCAGACATTTCTTGAGGGATTCCTACCAGAAGGAGATGCTCTTTACCTCTTCTATTGGTTTACACCTGTAGGTCCTGTGGTCTGCATGTGATCTATATGCTATTGCTCCACTTTTTGCATTAGTTGCTAGGCTGTTCAGTCTTATTTTTAACCTCCTTTTATTAGAGATAGAATCCCTACTACTGATAATAGTTTACGACTTACATACACATAGATACTAACTCCATTCCATCCCCATTTTATTTGTTTCACCCTAATTCCTACCATCTGATCTTTTCCTTTTCCTCTCCTTTCTCCTTTTCTTCTTTTCCTTCCTTCCTTCCCTCTCTCCCTCTTTCTCTCCCCTTTCCTTCCTTCTTTCTCTCCCCTTTCTTTTCTTTTCTTTCTTTCTTTCTTTCTCTCTCTCTCTTTCTTTTTCTTTCTTTCTCTCTCTCTTTCTTCTTTCTCTTTCTTTCCTTTCTCTCTCTCTCCTTCCTTCCTTCTTCCCTCCCTCCCTCCCTCTTTCTCTCTCTCTGTCATCTATCTATCTAACTTCTACAGGCCCAGTTATTACTTAATTACTGAAAATCATTATGATAAGTTTTGAGTATGAACTGTGTTTGGGAATAAATGAATACTGTAGTAAGTTCTATTTCCTGTAAAGTACCTAAGGCAGCACTTTACACACAGAAGATACTCAAGAATTTCCTGATTGGATTCCCCAAATTTCAAAGCACTAAAATATACCAAAAAAAAAAAAAAAAAAAAAAAAAAGGAAGGCCACAGGTCAGATGTAATTAGTCACCTGAAATAACCTAAATTGGCTTTTGGTCAAAGTTGAGCACAATAATATGGTACTCATTCTTATTGGCGTTCATCTATTCTTAGTGAGTTATATTTCATAACTTGAGGTAAAAAGAGTGAGGTAACATGTGTGGTATGTTTCCCTGCTATAATCCTCATACAGAATATCTGAAAGAGAATGGAACTTTTCATGCATGTAATAATACCCAGGCACCACTATATCAGCTAACTTTGCTAGACAGCAGTCACAAAAAGGCCATTAATATCTCTCTTACCTCCACCTGAGAAAGGTTAGTGCTATGGGAAGTACACAAGAAGAAGGTCAAAGAGCATGGATTGCTGGTCCCTGCTATATGTCAGAGCAAGAAAACTAAAATACACTGAGAAGGTCAAGGGCAGTGGAAGCTGAAGAGACCACTATTTGTGTGTGTGTGAATGTTTATAGGATCTGAAGAAACCTGAGCACAAACGTTAGTCTTCATGACCTGATCACATATGACTCAATACAGAGGTGAAATCAAGGTGCTCCTACTGAGGAGTTCAAAGTAGAGACTCCTAAAGAATGAGACTACAATACATCAGGCATCCAGGTCCTCATAGGAAGAAAATCCGTGAACAAAACCAGCAATGAAGAAAAGATCATTCAAAATGGAATAATTTTAGTTTCTAGGGTTACCTATTTTTTTGGTATTTTTTACATAACAAAAACTTTTTGTCACTTATTTTCTTTTACTTAAATGTTTTTAAAATGAAGATAAATGGTTGCCAGGGTGCCTACAATTTAAAATATGTCTGAAAAGATTTCTGTGGCAGTCCCAATCACTGAGCTATTAAAAGTAAACACAACTGAAAATGTGAAGAACATGGGGAAAGAAGCCTAAAAACACACATACACAATGTAATTCCTTTATGATCCTCATCATATCTTCCTACATCTTAGCATTCTTTTTTTTTTTTTTTT
>NW_012118388.1:438988-521422 GCF_000951035.1 Colobus angolensis palliatus
GGGGTTTCACTGTGTTAGCCAGGATGGTCTTGATCTCCTGACCTCGTGATCCGCCCGCCTTGGCCTCCCAAAGTGTTGGGATTACAGGCGTGAGCCACCACGCCCGGTGTCTTTATATTTTTCAAATATAACAGTAATAACTGTAGCACATTTGACAAATGGAGAAAAGTAAACAACTACTACTACATAAATTTAACACTCTAAAAATTCTGTCATAAATTATATCATTCTTATTGGTCCTTCTTCCATCTTTTTCATGTGTAAATCATCAAGATGAAAAATGACTTGCGCATGTTTGCTCATTTTGCATTTTATCATTAAAACACCTGATTCAATAAATTTACTGTAATTTAATCAATTATTTTCTATATTGCTCCCAAGTTTTTATAATGACTACTATTTCATTAGTAAGCAAATGACTACTATTTCATTAGTAAGCAATGATGAGGAGAACTTCTATATGCACATTAAAAATATATTTTGGATTATTTACTTAGACTTAATTCAAATACTTTAGATTATAGAATTTCTTTTCCAAAGAGCTGAACCTATTTCTAAAGTCATAAATATTTATGAGATCAACAGTTTCAAACCAATACTTGATATTTCTTAACATAACATGAATATTATTTTTTTCTGCTCTGTTAGTATGTGATGAAAAAGTGAGGCCTTAGTTTTCCTTTCAATTTTTTAAAAAATGAGTTAGCTTGAACATTTTCTATGGTCTTTATTAGATGTATTTCTTGTTTGGTAAATTGTCTGACTATAAAGTACTAGGATTTTTTAAAAAAAATTTAGCTTAGCCTTTTATAAAATAAAAGCATTAATTTTGCCACACTTATTATATTTTTCCCTAAATCTGTTGCTAGCCTTTTTAAATTTGGGTTATATATTACATACATAACTTTTACAATTTATGCAGATAAGTCTATTTGTTGGTCTTCTGTTTCTTTTTTAATTGCTTTTTGATAGTGATAACATACAACGGTATCATAGCTTTACTTTATTCTACATTTTTTTGTTTGCAAAATAACTTTTTTCTCTAACTTATGCAGGGAAATCTGCTTGTTAGTGTCTTTTTCCTTTTTGTTGCTTTTAAAAATTGATCACCTACAGAAGCTTGATAAATATTCAGTTTTATTTCTTCTACATGTACTTTGGTTTGTTTTCATATCTAACTATCTAATCCTTTGAAATTTGTTTTGGTATGTGGTATGAGACATTTTTGATCTTTTTCCTCTGTAATTGCTATAGAATATCACAGAGCACATTGCAATTAAAAAAATCCTTTCCCACTGTTGTATGAAACCTTCTATGATAGACATTGACCTACTAGGTTACATTTTTTATTTAAAATTATATTCCAGGCCTGGTGCAGTGGGTCATGCCTGTAATCTCAGCACTTTGGGAAGCTGAGGCGGGCAGATCACATGAAGTCAGGAGTTCGAGACCAGCCTGGCCAACATGGTGAAATCCCATCTCTACTAAAAATACAAAAAAATTAGCCAGGCATGATGGCATGTGCCTGTAGTCCCAGCTACTCAGGAGGCTGAGGTGGGGGAATAGCTGAAACCCGAGAGGTGGAGGTTGCAGTGAGCTGAGATCGCGCCACTGTACTACAGCCTGGGTGACAGAGCAAGACAGTCTCAAAAACAAGAACAAAACCAAAAAAAAATACATATATATGTGTGTGTATGTGTGTATATATGTTTATATATGTGTGTGTAATGTTTATATATGTGTATATATATGTGTGTATATATGTTTATATATACATATTCTAATTATATTAGATAGATACTGTTATGGTATAAGTGTGGGTAGCAATAATAAGCTGATAATAATTTCTTTATCTTTTAGGTAATGACTTATGGCCAAGCTAGGGTTTTATACAGCTGGCTCTAGGCTGACCCTAAGTTTTCAAAAAATGGGAAGAACATCACTTTCAACATTTAAATTGAGTTATTAATCTATTCCATAATGAAAATAACTCTATTAAACCTGAGTATTAATATTTACTTTCCTTTGAAAAATGATCAGTTTAAAATAAGCCAGAATTTTGTATCCTCACATCGTATATATGAGCATGAGTTCTGAAACAGATTGCCTGAGTCCAGCTCTCTGGTCTGCTACTGACAGGCTGGATAGTTTGGCAAATTATATAGTACCTTTGTATGCTACTTTCCTCATAGGTGACAGGATGGTAATAATAGTCATGATTTCTTGCAGTAGTGATAAGAATTAAATGAATTGAATTAATATTTATGCCATTTTACCAAGCTTGGGAAGAGGAGGAAACGTGTCAACAAAGGCTTCCTTAAAGAGGGTGACCATTTGGTTAAATCTTAAAATATCAGTAGATGTTCACTATTTGAATGTCCTATTTTGACACGACTTTCTGAAGTTGGTGGTGGCCCAGTTAGCAGAGAATTTTTGCTACATACTTTTAAAGGTTCAGCCCAGTTCTGCAGGGCCATGCGGGATGTTGTAGCCCTTGGCCTAATGATGAAGTAAGTTAACGTTGCCTTTGACACTTACTTCCTCTCAGTGAAACCAAGGTATGGATTTGAGAGTACCTCAGTGTCGAGAGTTTAAATAGAAAAAGATCTGATAAAATAATGTACACAAAGGTGAACAGTACCTACTGGGTTACTCTTTCTAGGTGGGGTCATATATATATATATATATATAATTTAAAAAGTGTTTTGGAGATAATTGATATTTTAAGAAATCAGCCTAAAAGACAGCTTAATCCACCATTTTTCTGACTTTCTCCAAGCATTAAATTTGGTCACCAAGAAGCAACGTTCCTAGATTTTATTAGCTTAGCTTCACTCGAGCATACTTCTTTCGAGTTGATTTAGTGAATCCTTGGCTTTCACTAAAAATTGATATGGTATAGGTATTTGAAAGACATTTTTGTATCTTTCACAATACCCCAGTTATAGGCATTGTACAGTAAATTATTAACTGTTCATTAAATATGGATCCATGTAACAAAATTTTCCCAATATTTACTGCCCAGAGCAAAGTGTTGTCTCTTAAGACAAACCTAGACATCCCCTTTTATCAGACCATGAGAGCTATAAAACTCATTAATTTCTTTAGTTTCTTGGCTACCAATAAGTTCACAGCTAAACATGGTGTCCTGTTTTAATAATATAGTTTATTTTTTGTTTCCCATACAAGTACTTCTTGCTTTCTAAATAATTTCTGATCTGTCTTAAATTTTAAAAATTTTATTATCTTTAATGTTTTAAATTGGTAAACTACTTTAAAAGTCATGTAGGAACGTGAGTAGAATAGTTGTTGCCTGTGTTCCTCATTTGACCCTTACTAAATATTAATTTTTAAAAACATAGTGGTTTTTTTTTTTTCTTTCCAAGTAGCTTTCAAGGTCTTATGGTAGAACAAGATTTTTCTTGTTTTCTGTCTTCTATACTTACCCCACATAGGTACTCAATAGCTAAACTGACTGCTTGATAGCTGTCTTTTAAAAGGGGATGTCTAGACAGGACTTTTAATGATGAACCTTGTTAAAAAATGATGGATTAATAGTGGAAATACTAGGCTGAGAGAGTCTTTCTGTTGTTTTTTTAAATTCCTCCACAATGGACTATGGCTATTTTCTGTATGCAAGGAAGAACACAACCAGGATCACCGTTCTTTAAATCAGAAAGGACTTTGATAGAGTCCAGTTCCCTCAGTTCAAATGAGGAAACCAAGGCCCAAGGAGTTACTACCATTCCCAGAAATAGTGAGCTGAGTCATTATAAAGTTAAGACTGAAATTTAGGTCTCCTAGTTGCCAGTCTGATGTTGTTTGATGCCCATCCATTTACTCACTTTCTGCTTCCACACAAGAATGACTTGCATAATTTTAAAGGTTTGAAATCCAGCAGGATCCTAAATCAGAGTCTCCATTCATAAAACTCTAAGCTTTAAAAATGCTAGGAATCATGACACAAATAATATCCTGAGCACTCATTGTGCTACGTCTTGTGCTAAACGTGTTTCTTTTTCCCGTATAGTCTTCACAATCACCCTATGAGGTGAGTACTATTATTATTCCCGTTTTAGAGAAGAGAAAATGAGAGGCAGGTCTCATGTCGAGCACTGGGATCCAGTGGCACTCTCTTACACTGTGTAGACTGCCTCGCGAATCCAGTCGTGCATACACATGTGTGTGTTTTTCCTTTTGGACATGTAATGAGATTTTTTTCCCACGCCAGACTGGGGTATCTTAGTATCTCTCTCAAGGAATTCTCAATTCCTACCCATCTGGGTTTTTCCCTGGAAACTTCCTGCCATCAAAGCAGGAATGATAATTAGTGCTTCAGTAATAGAAGGCCACTAATTGTGCTGGAATCCAAGGGAGAATCATGTATTTGGATGAATCACGAAGGAATAGTCTGAACCTCCCCAAAAACACTGTCAGGAAAAATAAGGTGCTGCCATTAAATGACACCTTCAAAGAACGCAAGAACGTAAATTTATGACAAGAAGAAAGAACTTCTGAGCCAAAACCAGCTAGATTTTTTTTTCCAATGCCATCCTTGACACTGGTAAAGAGTAGCAAGCTAGGTATTTGTCGAGTAGAAAGAATAGTTAAAATTGACAACTAAAACTATCATATTTACAAGTGACACAAATCAGAGAAATTGTTGGCTAGCAAATCTCCTTATTCCATCACTGTGACATTTGCTAAAGTTGACCACCTATTAATTTTTCCAGTGGAGCCTAGGGATATAGCAAATGCCATGTAAATAGTTCAATCTGAACCAGGTTGATTGTTCAGCTGCTGGTGCTGTGGTAGTGTGCCGTGCTTGTGTCTTTTGTTGCTGTGGAATAGCAGGCCTTCCGGGAATGCTAAGAATACAGTGTCTTCCTAGAGCTGATTACACCAGACACGGGCCTCAATGACGCATGGACCAGCTAACACGGTGCCACATAACCCCACAACGCTTTCAGCATATTCAGTCATCTGCCTCGGAGAGACTGAAAATATTACTATTGATTTGGCTTGGTGTTTAATGTGGTTGTTAAATTTTAAATCCCTGTACAATGACCAATACTTTGGGTAGTAATGTAATTCTTCCAGGTTTATCATCTCTCTTGAAACTTGACTATTTAGTACATTGTGTAGCATTAAATTCCAGACAGGGGAATAGGTTTTAATAACACAAACACTTAATAAAATAACTTTCCATGAGCTTTCTCATAATGGTATTAACAGGAAAAGACAATTTCTCTCATTGTGCTTCTCTGCAGACATTCTGTCGGCTCTCTATATCCATCAGTTTTTTCGTAATGTGCTCTTGGCACACTTACTTTAATATTGCTGGTTTGAGAGCACTGTCTTTTTTATCCTTGTCACCAAATGTGATATTTTGAGCACTCAAGATGCGCTGCAAGCAGGCCTAAACTATTTATATTGAAACTACAATGGCAAAGCATGTAGGATCATCTACCTCTCTGAAATGAGCCTTTAGGAAAAACTTCATCTTGGGAACATGTCTGGCTATACAGTTGTAAAAATGAGCTGATAGTTAATGTACCAGGGAACACTCCTTTCATATTCACTGCTTATAAGCAGAGTGGTCCTGGTGGGTGCACACCTTAACATAAAGGAAGTAATACTTACATCTTGCCTTTGTCACACCGAGGCTGATATCTCCACTATGTACACATCCCTAATCTAAGACGTTAGCAAACACATCTCTTATCAGCTGTATGGCTTTCACAGGCTTTTTTCAGTGTCCACCAACCACTTTCCATTCTGGATGAAGGATATTAGCTAGGTAAGAGGCTAAGCACAGTTGCAATCTGGATATTCAAGCTGACCTAATGGTAGATGCTGGATGCACACTGAACCTGGCCTGGCGGAAACCTGTTCCTATATGAGAGTGGCATGTGGAAACAGGGACAGATGGTGGGGTCAGTAATAAAGAACTTGTTTGTTGTTGCTGATTGGAGGCCATTTCTTCTGCCAGCATGACTCCACAGATTTATCCTGGCATTGGTGACCAAGGGGAGACAAACAATGTTGTTCAACAAGCATTCTGAAAGCTAGCATATGGCCAGAAGGAAATCTCTGGAGAATACCAGGATGTGCTGTGTTGTGCTACACTGTGGTAGTATTGCTCTTAAGCAGTAGGGGGCATGGTGAGTTCATCCGGTTAGAAGTATAAATAGAAGTAACTGAAAACAGCAGGAAATATAATCCGGTGAGCTTGCAAGCTGGTAAGCAGTTGCGTTGTGGGCTGCTTTTAAGATTATTTGCTTAATAAACTGCATTAGTTTCATTCTTTTGCATTTTACTCACAAAAAATTGTTCATAAAGGTTGGGTTCTAGGGTGACAAAGTGTTGGGAAATTTTGTTGATTTAAAAAACATAAATATGAACTAATAAGAGAGAAGAATTCATGTTAGTCTAGAAGCTTAGTTAATTGGGAGTCTCTGGAGGAGTCACTCAAGACAGTGTTTGCTAATTAAGGCAATGCATTTTCCAGGGATTTGGAGAAGCAAGAGCTCTCCTCTGGCTTTCTGTCTGCCTGTGAGTTACTGTGCGGCACCAGTGATGAGTTTTCACTGATTCTAGTCACATGACTGACTTGGGTAGATGGATTCTACTCTCATAACAAAGGCTTGTGGGTAGTAAATATTAACTATCAAATAAAACACCAAGGTAATTCTATGTTAACTCTTTCCAGGAATTCTAAAATTTTGTCATTGAGTTTGGTCCTTTTGAAAAAGAAGTCTGCCAGAATTGGATATTTCTTTTTAAGTTTTTGGGTTAGCAAATCTTATCCAAAATGTAGATTAATTTCCTATAATAGCTCCAAATTAAGGATCCTGCATTTCTGTTGATCCTATTCTGATCGATGCCAGATTTGGTTCATTGATGATGAACAAGTCATGGTGCCTCAGATTCCTTCCATCTCATTTCTGATGCTGTTGCTGGATTTCTCTAATTATAATTGGATCATGCCAGTGGGATTTTTAGAAAACTGCAAAGTGTTTTTTGTTCTTCTGAGAAACAAGTTATAAAAATAAAAAATTATGTATTCTCAAAATGGCTTCAAGAGATGAATCTTTTAAAGAAAAATCAAAACATTATGAAAAACCTAATAACACTCATAAGTTTAGATATGCAAAATAAAATGAAACAGTATTACATCCAAAGACAGGGTTCTATTCATGGATTTAAAAAATCTTAGACCTGTAATATTTAAAACCTCTATCTCTATACAACTTGAGTTTAACCAACTGGTTTTAAACATTATTACCACACTACCAGATATTTCTAGACTGAAAAAATTTTTTATGTTTACGAACAACAGATCAAAGGCAAAGGCAACATTATTGTAATAGGATGTCACAGGATGTTTCTCAGTCTTAGATGAGGCCCCAACAATGAAAGGAATGTTGCCAAATCTTCTTTCTAAAGGTAGATCAGGCAGCACTTGGTGAGATGTGATTCAAATTTATTCTGTAGGTCTGGGATCTTTCCCTGTCACCCATGTCCTGCATAGCTCTAAGGAGAGGCAGAGAAGACACTGGAGAAAAGATTATGTATTGATAGCCCAGAAAAAGTGCTGTAATATACTCTGCTCTCTCCTGTAGAATGTTCTGTTTCCGCTACCTCAAGCCAAGTGACAGAAGACACTCTAAATACAATCAAGAGTGGGCTACTTGCCTAAAGAGCCAACTGACTTTTTTTTTTTTAAAGTCTGGGTTACCTATTTGCTACCTGGAAAAATCTGCCTTTATGGGACACTTACTGACTGTAGTGACACCAATCTTAGCAAACTGAACATGGACATGCCCCTGGGTGTTTGGATGGGTAGCTGCGGAGGGTTAAAGTAAGGAGGCTGGTGTCTGACCACTGCTGAGAAAGGCCTGTATGTTAGAGGTTGGTTGTCAGGGTTCCCTGATAGTAGGGTCAGTAGAGATGTCCGCATATGATGACAGAGACAGGAGTTTGTTTTGGGGACACTCTGGAAAGCTGCTGCAATATCTTTAAAGCCCTGCCAAGGAGATGTAATCCCAGTAGAAAGAGACTTGAAAGGTGAAATGCTGAAGCATAGGAAATAATAATGGGCAGAGCAGAAGGTATCACCAGGGAGAGAGAACTGGAGGCTCTGAAGATCCCACAGAGGTATCCTTTAAGAAAAAGAGTCGGCACCTGCTCTGCTTGTGTCAATATCAGTACCATGCCATAAGAGCACTACACAATCATCTTTTAGCCTCATATACTTCCTCCTTTCCCAGCACACTGGAGGAATCAGAGGTCACATGGAGAAGCAAAGAAGAAGGATGGGAGAGGGAGGCAGAAGATAATCACAGACGACCTAAGCACCCAGCCTTTTCTCTACTGCTGCTATAGGGCCTAGTGCAGGTTAAAGCAGAGACTCTGTAAATAAGAGGAGAGCTACAAGTTTCCTGGCTGGACTCTTTATTAACTGAGGGTGTTCTAATGTCTGGAAGTGATCAGAAAAACTCTGGGATTTTATCCATAGCCAAGAAAAGGAGCTCAGTGGGTTTTAAGAGAATAAAGATGTTTATGGCTTGTTTTGAAAGTGCAGCTCATTCGGTACACTATAATACTGTTTTTTCCCAATAATCAAGTAATTAATTTTTGTGTGATGACATGAAGCCAAATTTAAGTGTGAACTGAGTAGGTTATACGTCTAATAGATCTGTAAACATGTGGAGGAAGGGAAAGCTTACTTCTGAGTACATATTACCTCTGCAAACCTTGTCATAGTGATCCAAAATAGAATGGGAAGTACTAAAGATGTATAGTGATCTCGCTTCATATAGGATTGTACTTGCATTTTCTAGCACAGTCCTTGGCACATAATGGAAGCTTAATAAGTGCATGCCAGACCAAACTGGGAAGCTGGGGAGACAAAGTGAGGCAGGAGGAGCACAGAGGGTGACTAACAGGTTCTTCAATTAGAAGGGAACTAAGTTAGAGCATGAGCATGGCCACTATTCCTCTACTCTACCTTACGTACCTCCCTGACTTTGTCTCTAATTACTCCCCCTATCTACTCTACTTCAGACACCCTACTCTTGGCTGATCCTTAAGGCTTTTTTACTGGCTATTCCTTCTGCCTGGAAATCTCTTCTCACAGACATCCACAAGGCTTATTTCTCACTTCCTTCACATCTTGCTATAAGACTTTCTCAAAAAGGTCCATACTCACTGCTCTCTAACCATTAAACTGCAACCTGTCTCCTGACTCCCATACTTTTGAACTTCCTTGTCTTCTCCACTTTTCCTGTTTACACAGCCCTTATCACCAAATATACTATCATTTATTATCTTTATTGTTTGTTCATTTTTACCTCTCTTACTTAAATATAAGTTCTACAAGGGTAGACCCCTTTTTTAAATGGATAAATCCCAAGTGTGTAGAACAGTGTCTGACATATGGTAGGAATTTCAGTCATCATAGCTGAATGAATGGATGGCAATAGACGCCCAGAGGCCTCTGTGTCATGTTAACTGGATTCCATTTCAGGCATCACAGAACCCTCCGAGGTCAGGGGAGGAGTTACTGACTCCTTTACCAAGTAGCCGCAGTACATATCCACAACCTTCTACCACAATCAGCATTCTGGGTATTCTAGAACCACACACGAGAACTGCTTAGGAACCTAAAATCAAGTAGTAGGTCAAAGAGCTCCTTTGATTTACTCTTCGTTAGGCTGTTTGGAGTGGGCTGTACTAATTAGATTTGGAGGCACTCAAGGTTTATACTTTGAGCTTTATCCGCATAGAATGCAGAGAGAATAGAAAAGTTAACCCTAGTAAAAATTTAAAAAAATCAACAGAATCAATCTAGATAGCTCTTCAAGTCAACTTGCACTCAAAGAGCATTGGGCCTTTTTTTTGGTGCAAATAATCATATTGTACAATAGGGATAAGTAAATGTATCTTCAGTTAGACTTTGGCAAGCATTTCTGCTGTTAAATGTGAAAAGTCAACTTGAAAATTCTGATAAATACATTTTATAGAAAACTTCAGGTAACATTAGAAAAGAAAAAGAAACTAGTTTCCTTCATATGGTTCTACTACACATATAGAATTATAAATACATGTGAATCTGTCTTTATCTCAAGGACCAAAGAAGAGAAATGAAGAGAAAAGAAAAACAAGAAAAAAGAAACAAAAGATTCCAGAGATGTTGTCAGTCTCTTTCAAACAGCTCATTCTTTGGAAAGTATATCTCCATCAGATTTCATTCTTCATATTTGTTTCACTTTCCTTCAACAGTAGTAGACTTAAAACACTGTTACTCTCTTTATAAAACTTTACATAATAATCGGTTTTTTTTAAATTTTTTTTTATTTTTTTTTACAGAAAAATGGCAATTCTTCCTTAGCCATTCTTTGTTGGCTAAACTAATTTAATTTATTCTGCATGTTAAATAATGCCAGCTCTTTATGCCCTTCCTGACTTTCCTGCTTGGCACTTGAATAGTCTTGATTCTTTTAAATTTGGCTCTTCTAAGGCTATTTTGATGAAATATTTGATCAATAATTCTTTAGAGACTTATACAAAACTTTTGAAAGCTATTGCTTTCATTTTTAGTCTTTCTCAGTATAAAATAAACATTCCTTAAAGAAAGCTGAGGAAATACTGAAAAGAAAAAGAAAAAAAATTACCAAGAATTTCTGCTTTCAGAAATGTCTGGTAATACATGGGTATTATCATAGCTTTTTTTCCTGTCCACAAATGCATGCTTTTTTTTAATAACAAAAGAGGAATTATATTTAGATATCGCTATATTTCTTGTTTTTTTTTTTAACTTAATAACATGAGCATCTCTAAGGGCCATAATATACTATTATTAAAATTATTATGCTTATTTTGAAAATAAGTCGCTTTCATTCTACTAGGGATGTTTGGAACAAGGTGTATTTTGGAATTCCTTCTTGCTAGAATGGCTATATTGGAATCCTGTAGGGTGTCTTGACATCTGCTTTAAGCACACTGAAATGTTCAATGGCAAGGGTATTTAGGACTGAGAACATCAGAGTGAATTATTTGAACTTCAAAGTGAATTAACCCAGAAAAATGACTTGATAACCACTAACTAATAGTGATAGAGTTATCGAAACCACTTGTCCACAGGTGGAAAGAGTCTCCAAGATAAGTGAATCTAGATTCCTGAGTAAGGAAATTTAGTATTACCCAGTGACTGTACCAATTAGATAGACCTTCCACCTAGAGACTCAGTGTCAACCTCTATAAAATAGTAAAAGTAATCCTCACCTCTTTTCACACAGGAGTTTCTTAGAATTTAAGTTTGGCAAACACTATAAAAAACAGCTCTAAGAAATTACCATATTGCCAGGCTACTTAGCTATTCATTACCTCACACTTTTAGTGTCCGAGGTGAGTCAGCTTTAAACAAAAAAGCATTTTGAAAATGGATTTTACAGCCCATCTTCGTAAGCCCATTTCTTATATCTCATCTTTCAAATTTCATTTGACCAGAATTTGGGCAAAGAGAATTATTCTTAATACATGTGTAATGGCTGCTTTTCTGTGTCATCAAGAAGAGTCATTCACCAGCCAATGGTAACTGACTCTTCTAGTGTATGCTTTATCCCCAGTTATGGACCTTGCCAACAAGGAAATTATTATTCTTGCCATGGTCCTCTGGTCATCAAACCCCACTATGCATCACCATGAAACAAATATCAAATAAAGGATAAGTCTCAGTATAACCCCAGAACCGGGTTTCAGTGCTCAGATCCTGTAAAAGTATTCTCTGACTTTAAGACATTTGCTGATTCAAGTGACTTTTTAAAGCAAAAAGAAAATAAATGGGTGCACTTCCTTAATGCAGAGACATAGGCAAATGTCCTTCTTTCAGCTTTACGCAAAAATAGAAGAATATCTTACATTCTGGGCAACCATCTGGAACTCTATTAATTGGTATATGAAGCAAGCTAAACTATAAGCTCAGATGTAACATGGAACAAACACACTCAATTAATGGAAGGTAAAATCACAGTCCCCAAATGGAAAGAACTACAAGTTCTCTGGTCATTCTACATGAAAAGTTCATTTTGACATTTCAGTTATATTAACAATCTGTTCCTGCTTTGGTGGTCTTGAAAGAATGAACAGTAATATTCGTAATCTCTACTATCAACTTTGCTAATTTTTTTTCCCCAAAGACCATCTTTATTACCCTGCAACTTTTACTACTTGAAGCGTTCCCATTTCTACAATAAATAGATTAAAATCAACAGAGAAAAGCTTCAAAAAGTGACGGCGTTGTTGGAATTTTTCTTGGGAGTGTTATGACTACTTCTTTATACACAGGTCATCTGAGTAATAGTGAAACATCAACTATTCAGAGTCATACGCTGTGCTATGTGCCTTTGGTTGATCAGAAAAGCAGAAAACTTGAGCCCATCACTATAATCTGATGTAGCAAGGAGGAGTGATAACAATTATTCTTTGCTGCGTTATCATTTTTTCCTTACAAATCACTTCCTTACGCACACAGAACTGCCAAAATGGCATTAGTTCTCTCACTAAATCTTGCAAATAAGAGTATACCTTTCAACGTGGTGGCTAAAATTGTGTGATGTCGAGAAAAGGAAGATATGCAGAGATGTTAGCATGGCCACCGGGTGACGGTGGTGGTGGTGCTGGGGCAAGTGTGCACTACTAATAGGAGAAGATGTCAAAAAAAATGAAGCATAATAATAGTGCAATTTATCCTTGCTAAACGTACTGCAGTATGCTATAATTAAATATGAAAACCTAAATTTATCTCTATGTTCGGTTGTCATTAATTTAACAGGGAGTGCACATGTTCTAATCTAATGGTTGATTTTTTTTTCTCCATGTGCAGCATATTAAAATGTATATTAGCCTCAAGGTGCATAAACACAAAATAATAGACCAAAGGTTTTGGCCTGTGGAGAAAAAAAATCCATGCTCAAAGGCCGTCAAGTAGCTGTGATGCAGGGGAGACACTCACTTAGCCTCATTAAGCCAAAGCTCTCTTTTGCTTGTCTTTTGTTCTGCATGACAGCAGCCTCTTTGTTGTATAATAATTCATTCCAAGTTCGTTCCAAGCTACCGAAACTGGTGAACTGTGGCCATTTTAATGAGAAGTATTGGTGGTATGCATAATCTGGAAGCCACGTGGGCCAGACAATCACAGAGCACTGCAGCCAGCAAAATGAGATATTGTCGAAATCACAAATTTGTCAAGTTGTTTTTGGACAGGGTATTATAATAAGCACTAAAATATGCATCCTATTACTCTGCATCTGCCAGTCAAAGATCACTGTAATGAATGCATGCTGCAGGGTATAACCAGGCCGTTTTCCTAAGTAAAACAAACCACAGAGTACAGAAAAGAATTATGTGTTTTTTTTTTTTTTTTTTTGGCATTGTTTGACTTTTTTTTTCCCCTCTAATCCTTTTGCACCAGGAGTCAGGTTCTCCTGGCATGGTGTCCACTGCTAGCAGTGAATACACAGATCCTGCTGGTGCCAGGGAGTTAACATGAATACATTGCTTTTTTAATAGGTGTGCTTATCATCTGAGAATACAAAACCTCAAACTCAAGGCTTCAATTGAGTCTAATAAAGAATTCCTGGGAGAGAAAAGGGAAAAAGGAGGAGAAAAAAATATTTCTCTCAATGATCCTAAGCCTTATGTTTTATCCTTTTCTATTTCAAATGGCTTAGCCTTTGGGACTTGTTTTGTTGTTTGTTTTTCTGTTTGTTTATTTTTGCTTTTTTGTCTGTCTGTTGATTTATTTGCTTTTTAGATGAATCTAAAGCTTTGGGAAGAAATGAGTGAGATGCTAATCTATCCCAATTCTATAATATTAATAGTTTGTATAAGAAAACTAATACAATGTTGACAATGAGGGAGAGTCTTTTCACTTGCTCATAAAAATGGTCCTTAGGGAGAGTGACCATATACTTTATCATCTAAACCAGAACTCTTTTGAGAGTGAAAGGCAAGGTATTATGGATAATTACAGGCACAAAATTCAGGACTGTCAGAGATAATCCTGCCTATATCCTGGCCTATATGATCATCCCAACCATAAGCTCTTGAATTGGCAAATGTAAAGGAAGTGCACCATGACCAAAGGCAGTACAGTACATCCTGTTATTCTGGGCAGTCTCTATTAAACATTCAGGGTTTTTTTGTGTGTTTGTTTGTCTGTTCTGTTTTCAGCCAATGGACTTTCCATAAGGTCTGGATGGAAATACAATGATTGTTAAATCTAAGAATACGGAGAATACTCTTCCGTTCTTTTCTAGCCATTTTTAAAACCTTACTGAACCTTTTTTTTTTAATGATCAGGAGGCATGATGTGAGACAGAGACATATAAAAGTATGGTCCATATGGTACTTATAATTGGGGCTGCAGTAGAAAGATAGGTAAAACCAAGTACAATTACTCAAATAAACATGGATACGGATGGTAAATATGAATATATGTACATAATAGATGCTTTCTTAGTTTAGAGGAGATAAATATACCCAGTGGGAAAAATAAACAAAGCTTCCTGGGGTAGGTAATGACAGTACATTAAAGAATTAGTAGAATTTCAATAGGCAAGGAAAATAAAGAGTCAGAAGAACTACATGCCATAAGCCAATGTATTGAGGCTGTTATAGGAAGGAGGAGAGCATGTTTGAAAACTACTTTACTCGAAGATGATTTACATGGAAGGAAGTAACAAAAGTAAGACTGGCAAAATAGGCCAGGCACAGTGGCTCATGCCTGTAATCCCAGCACTTAGGGAGGCCGAGGCCAGCGGATCATGAGGTCAAGAGATGGAGACCATCCTGGCTAACATAGTGAAACTCCGTCTCTCCTAAAAATACAAAAATTAGCTGTTCACAGGGGGTGGGAGTGCTCCTGTAGCCCCAGCTACTCAGGAGGGTGAGGCAGGAGAATCGCTTGAACCCAGGAGGCAGAGATTGCAGTGAGCTGGTATCACGCCATTGCACTCCAGCCTGGTGACAGAGTGAGACTCTATCTCAAAAAAAAAAAAAAAAAAAAGAAAGAAAGAAAGAAAGACTGGCAAAATAGGTTGCAGTGAGATCACAAAGAGCCTTGAATGTCAGATGAAGGCATCCCTTACATTTGTTGGTCAAGAAGTATGACTGAATGCTCTGAATCAGAAAATGAGCTTTGGAAAGAATAAACTGGCAGGTCTGGAGAAGGAGATATAAAGGGTCTGGAGAAAGGAGAAGGAGAAGCTGGGAGGAGAAAGCCTACAGTTACAGTGCAGAAGAGAAGAGAGGTCCTAAAAGCCTAAAAACTAGGATATTGATATTTGAGATAAAGATAAGACTATCCAAAATGCTCCTTCCTTTTCCTAAATATTCCAACTGTAAGACTTACACATATTTCTCAAGTTGTATCAAATCTTCTCAGTGTCTTCTATGTCCTTAGCCCATCAGTCCATCTTATTTTCATGTTAAACTCTTCTGTGCGTCATGTCAGGTTCAATGATTGCGGAGCAAATGATAGCTCTCTTTTACTGTACTTTGAGAATCGGTAGAATCAAGAGGGTGAGTGCAATATTGGTTTATAAAACTTGGTATAGCCTAAGTTGGTAGGCATTTTCTTTTACCCTAAGTTACAAGATGTGTGCACTTTGGATAGATACATGACTACTTTATTGTATAGACACAGGTTTGAAAAGGAAGATAAGTGTAAGGCAAGCCAGAGCCCTGAGTAGGTCTCAGGAGATATAAACTAGAAACTCTGCCCATAGCCAAAAACATGGAAGCCTGCAACTGTAACAAATGTCCTGGGATGAAATGTCTGGAGCCTTAAGCTGTCATGCATGACAAGAACAGCTCTTTACTGCCAGAGGTCTCTGTCTCTGGGGCACTGGTACATCCCTCCATTGCCCATGGGTTCTTCTGTTTGGTGTATGTGTAGGGTGTGTGTGTGTGTGTGTTCTTTTGGGATATCTGCTTTGCAATTTCATCATCAAACTAGGCTTTTCCCTGATGAAAGTTCCATACTATAGAGAAAACATCCACATTTGCTTGCAGTTTGTGCAACTTAAACTGAAGACAGATGTGTTATGCAGCAACCAGGATATTTTCATTTATCTCTTAATAGGTTTCCATCTAGGAATCAAAAGTCTGATTTTATTTTTCAACTCTGATGATGAATACTAAGAATTATTTTAATTATAGATCTATTTCATTCTGCAGGAAATAAGGAGAGGCATTTTGAAGCTTTTTCTTTAAAGACCTCAATCATATTTATCTTCTAAATGGGATTTTCATATATACCATGACAATCTTATGGATTACTACATATTGGAGACATCTACTATGGAATCCCTGGCAATATCTAGTTTTAATTAAAATGAAATGTCATAATAATGTCATCCACATTCTGGTGTCACGACAAACATCTTTGAACTCCTGTGATTAAATAAGCAGAAACACTTGATAAAACTTTTAATGATTCTTCTAAAGAAATGAAAAATTTTACAGTTCATTTTTTGTATCTCCTTTACAAGTATATCCTTTCTCATATTATAGCTATTTATATCTTAACTTTACACTCGATTATAAGCTCTTAATATAAAATACGTGCACCATTCTAAGTTTACAACAGAGTCTTTTGTATGCTTTGGGCTTGATAGGTATTAATGAAATGGAAAGGTAAAGTTAAATGTTTCATGCTCTTTGGAATTCATCTCTATTATACATATATAACATGCACTACATATATAACATGCACTAACAGAAGAAGACAAAAATTAGCAATCTTTTGAAAACTAGTATTTACTAAATGGATGCAATATGTGTTGATTATCGTAAGTTAGGATTGAATAAACAATTAAAATGCTCTACATGGACCAAATTGAAAGCCTATATTACTGGCAATCTGATACAGATTTATAGCTGTGTTTCACCTGTGAAATAGAAATAACTTTTTTTCTTTTTCTTTTTCTTTTTTTTTGAAACAGAGTCTCGCTCTGTCACCCAGGCTGGAGTGCAGTGGCATGATCTCGGCTCACTGCAAACTCTGCCTCCCGGGTTCAAGCAATTCTCCTGCTTCAACATCCCAAGTAGCTGGGAATACAGGCATGTGCTGCCATGCCCAGCTAATTTTTGTATTTTTAGTAGACACAGGGTTCGCCATGTTGGCCAGGCTGGTCTCAAACTCCTGACCTCAAGTGATCTGCCCACCTCGGCCTCTCAAAGTGCTAGGATTACAAGCCTGACTCACTGCGCCCAGCTGATAACTTTTGTCTTTCTCCAGTGTCAATATCCTAGTTTATAACATCATCTTGTAACTAGATTTCCATAGTAGACAGTATTAGCTACATAATTTGGGGACCCAATGAAGAGTAAAAATCCAAGCCTCCCGGTTTAAAAATTATTATGAATTTCAAGATGGAGTTGTCAGAGCATTAAGCCAAGAGCAGGACCCTTCTGAGAGGAAAACTTTGTACTATGGCACAGATTACATACCCACAAAGCCAGTCCAGCCAGTCCTGCTAACCACCGCATAATGATGTCTGTAACTTCATTGCATCACATCTATGTATTTTCACATAGCAGCATGATGATGTATTTGTATATTTTCATCATTTCTGTGTAAAACCATTTGCCAGTTTCCCTCTGCACATTTAATAAAATCCAAATTCTTCATCACGGTCAATAAGCCTCCACATAATGTGGCCATTGTCAACCTTTCTAATACCATGTGGTGTTACTTCCACGTTTTTTCTCTAAACTTGTGCTGCAAAGGCTGTCTTTCAGGTTTTTGCACACCTTCACAAATGCTATTCTCACCAGTGGAACACTGTTTCCTGGCTCCTCATCCTTAACATCGCATTCCAAATATCTCTTTCTCACAGAACCCTTCCCTGATACCCAAATTAAAGTAGCTCTACACTCCCTATTTTTCTTCTAAGAATGCCTTTTCAGCCTGCAAATGTTTAGTACACACTGTATCTTATAAAAAAATGAACGTAGTTTCTGTCCATCATTATTAGACTGTAATCTCCAAGAGAACAAGGGCCTAGTCTCTCTTCTTCACTACAGTATGACAGTGTTGTCATGCTGCCCATTCCACAGTAGGTGCTTAATAAACATTTGCTGAATGGATGAATAAATGAATGAATGAACGCATCATTCAAATGTTCAACAACATTTTTCTCACTATTACTATTATTTTCATGTAGGTAAAATATAATCTGGTCAACAAGAACTATAATAAGCTCACCCAGGCATTTTCTTATGGGCACTGGGCTCTCTCTGGGTTCTCCTCTGAAGAAGTCCTTTGCTTAGATATTCTATATTTATTAATATTTATTTCTTTTATACAAAAGAGGACCTCAGAGCTAGATACATCACTGCATCATCTTCTTTCATGACTTCTGGATGGAGTGAGATATGCTTCTTTCTAGGTCCTTCTCTTTTCCATTTTCTATTTTACTTAAAGAGAATAAGCTGTTAACATGTTGAAACTAACCACCTTGTTCTTCTTTAGCTTCAAATAGAACTAAGGCTGTTTGTTTGTTTATTTATTTATTTATTTATTTATTTTTTGAGACGGAGTCTCACTCTGTCGCCCAGGTTGGAGTGCAGTGGCGTGATCTTGGCTCACTGCAAACTCTGCCTCCCGGGTTCACGCCATTCTCCTGCCTCAGCCTACAGAGTAGCTGGGACTACAGGCGCCCACCACAATGCCCGGCTAATTTTTTTGTATTTTTAGTACAGACGGAGTTTCACCTTGTTAGCCAGGATGGTCTCAATCTCCTGACCTCGTGATCCACCCGCCTGGGCCTCCCAAAGTGCTGGGATTACAGGTGTGAGCCACCGCGCCAGGCCAAGGCTGTTTATAAGAAACCACACACAAATAGAGTATATTGCATCTTCCTGGAATTCTAGCACATTATAATGACAAATGCTTTTCATTGCAATATTCATTGCATTATGTTCAATTGTTTTTGTTGTTGGTCTGGAAACACCAGAAGTATAATTACTAGCTTTGATAAAGTAAGAAAGTCAATGGAATAAACTATGCTTGGATTATGGTCTCTTGTTATAAGATAAGCAAAGCTAAGTCAATACCTAATAAAAATTAATATTGATATCAAATCCAGCTGTCTTATGTTCAAAATGAGAAATCATTACCTTGTCATAACGTTCTTCTATGAAATGTGTTCCTTTTAAAACATTAAAACTGTAGAAACATTAAAATACTTTATACATATTTACATATACCTTACAGTATTTGAGAACATATATAGAGATTATACAGATATAATCGTATATACATATGAGCTCTTTTGATTCTTCACAACAGTGCTGTGAAGTCAACTGGGAAGATTTAATTATCTCCAGTTGCTAGAGGAGAAAACCGAGAATCAGAAAGATTATCTGGGGCTGGGTGCAGTGGGGCTGGGTGCAGTGGCTCATGCCTGTAATCCCAGCACTTTGGGAGGCCGAGGCAGGCAGATCACCTGAGGTCAGGAGTTCGAGACTAACCTGGCCAACATGGTGAAACCCCCGTCTCTACTAAAAATACAAAAAATTAGCCAGGCATGGTGGTGGGCGCCTGTAATCCCAGTTACTTGGCAGGCTGAAGCAAGACAATCGATTGAACCTGCGAGGCGGAATTTGCAGTGAGCCGAGATGTTGCCATTGCACTCCAGCCTGGGCTACAAGAGTGAAAATCTGTATCAAAAAAAAAAAAAAAACCCCAAAAAAGACAAAAAACAAACAACAACAACAACAACAAACTCCAAAAAGAGGAAAGAAAAGAAAGATTATCTGTTACTATGCAATCAGCTATTAATACAGACAGAATCCAAATCTTCAAATCCCATTCTTTCAATTTTACTGTTAATATGTTCCAAAATGCATTTTAAATTAAAAACATACTAATGGTCATACTCTACTATTCCATGGAAGAAATTAAAAATGGAAAGTTGTTCATGTAACAATTTTGAAGTAGTATATTATCTGAATTTGTCTAGCATATTTTATTAAGCTCTCTTCAGCCTGTCCTCATCAAAAATAAGTATTACATTAACATTATAGTTATTTTAAAATTAACCTTTTCTAGGCTGGTTTAATTTTATGGATAATGTATTAATCAACATGGCTTGAAGTTTCCTATCAAAATGCAGTCAAGGCCATTTACACTGCTATTGCCGGGAATCTCCTTCTGCTAACTTTGTAAAGCATTTACTTCATAGGAAGCATTTCAAACACTACTAGTGGAAAAATACACTAGGCAATTATAGCCAAAGTTTCTAGGGATGTGGCTAATTTATTTCCTGGCTTAAACCATCTCTAAATGAGATTTAAGAGTTTAAGAGCTGGGAATGAATGGACAGTTGGGTTAGTTTACATTCAGAAGAGTGAGATTTGCAAAGTCAATGTCAGTATTAAATCTAGGTGTAAAATGTAAAGGTGGGAAGTTTGAATGATGCCTCCACTTTTTAGGTGATGGCTGAATCACATACACACACACATACACACACACACTTACATAAACACATTGAATATATACACAAATATATGCAGATATAGTTAATATCTATAAATATATCTATTAAATGATAATATTAATGTCACATAAAAATACAGATACCCATACTTAATAACTATTAAAATATACAATACATATAGTACTCATATTATATATAACATATATGCAAGGCACACATGTAGATATTGCTGTATATATTCTGTAGACTAATATATTTATATATAATTATCATATTTATACAATATTATCGTCATCATCAATGTTTTCATCAAGTTGTCACTCTCTCAGGTATAGCATACCTGAGAACTGAATACTTTTCAAGTTTATGTTTAGATGGTTTTCATGGTTGTGTTTTCCCACTGATAAAGTAGAATTTTAAATATAACTTGTCTTATTTTTATCTGTCCTCAATTTGAGTGTGTTCTAGTTCATTAAATTTAGAAATCCTTTCTCATTGCCCCTCTGCCATGTAGTTAATGGTCTGTAAAACACTTAAAAACACTAGAGGAGGCCGGGCGCGGTGGCTCAAGCCTGTAATCCCAGCACTTTGGGAGGCCGAGACGGGCGGATCACGAGGTCAGGAGATTGAGACCATCCTGGCTAACATGGTGAAACCCCGTCTCTACTAAAAAATACAAAAAAAAAAAAAAAAAAACCTAGCCGGGCGAGGTGGTGGGCACCTGTAGTCCCAGCTACTCAGGAGGCTGAGGCAGGAGAATGGCATAAACCTGGGAGGCAGAGCTTGCAGTGAGCTGAGATAGGCCACTGCACTCTAGCCTGGGCGACAGAGCGGGACTCCGTCTCAAAAAAAAAAAGAAAAAAAAAAAACCACTAGAGGAGTTCATTTTTTAAAAGGAGCTCTATGGTGAAGCCTGCTGAAATGTAAGAATCTTTTGTAATCAGCTATTTATTTACTTGTACTTTAAGTTCTGATTTTCATCTAGTAGAGGCATTCTTTGGTTAAGGCAAAACTGCAGTATACTCTGTAGCTTAATATGAGTATAGCTGATAACATCATATTTTTTTCCATTACTACTATACTAAAACTAGTCTGAAACCTAATGAACTGAATTGCTATCCAAATGAACAGGATTTAGGTTCAGATGGGGAAAAGAGAATAACAGCTGCATCCATACTCCCTCCCACATGATCGTGTTCATGAGCAATATGATGACCTGGCATGACATGCAACTTTAGGTCTGGATCTATAGCTCCAGGAGCACATGGCGAGGACAGTATTAAAAATGTATCTATCCTATTCAACAAATGGTGCTGGGATAACTGGCAAGCCACATGTAGAAGAAGGAAACTGGATCCTCATCTCTCACCTTATACAAAAATCAACTCAAGATAGATCAAAGACTTAAATCTAAGACCTGAAGACATATAAGTTCTAGAAGGTGACATTGAAAAAACCCTTCTAGACACTGGCTTAGGCAAAGACTTCATGACCAAGCACCCAAAAGCAAATGCAACAAAAATGAAGATAATAGATGAGACTTAATTAAACTAAAAACTTCCTGTATAGCAAAAGAAATTATCAGCAGAGTTAACAGACAACCCACAGAGTGGGAGAAAATCTTCACAATCTAAACATCCAACAAAGGACTAATGTCCAGAAGCTACAAAGAACTGAAACGAATCATCAAGAAAAAAACCAAACAATCCCATCCAAAAGTGGGCTAAGGACATGAAAAGCCAATTCTGAAAACAAATGGCCAAGAAGCATATAGAAAAATGCTCAGCATCACTAATTATCAGGGAAATGCAAATCAAAACCACAATGCAAAACCACCTCACTCCTGCAAGACTGGCCATGATCAAAAAGAAAAAAGAAAAAAAGATGTTGGCATGCATATGGTGATGTGGTGAAAGGGGAACTTTTTGCACTGTTGGTAGGAATGTAAACTAGTACAACCTCTATGGAAAACAGTGTGGAGATTCCTTAAATGACTAAAAGTAGATCTACCATTTGATCCAGCAATCCCACTAAAGGGTATCTACCCAGAAGAAAAGAAGTCATTATACGAAAAAGATACTTGCACAACCATGTTTATAGCAGCAGAATTTGCAGTTGCAAAAATACAGAACCAGCCCAAATGCCCATCAATCAATGAGTGGATAAAGAAAATGTGGTACATATACACCATGGAATACTACTCAGCCATAGAAAGGAATGAAATAATGGCATTCGTAGCAAGCCAGATGGAACTGACTATTGAATTCTAAGTGAAGTAATTCAGGAATGGAAAACCAAACATCTTATGTTCTCACTGATAATTGGGGGCTAAGCTATGATGATGCAAAGGAATAAGAATGATACAGTGGGGCCAGGTGCAGTGGCTCACGACTGTAATCCCAGCACTTTGGGAAGTTGAGGTGGGGAGATCACTTGAGGCCAGGGCATAAGACCAGCCTGGTCAACATGGTGAAACCCTGTCTCTACAAAAATCAAACATTAGCCAGGCATGGTAGCATGCTCCTGTAGTCCCAACTACTCAGGGATTTATGTTGCAGTGAGCCAAGATTGCACCACTGCACTACTGGGTGACAAAGGACTCCAGCTCAAAAAAAAAAAAAAAAAAAATTAATACAATGTGATCTTAGGGGAAAGGGTGGGGGGGGTGAGGTATAAATGACTACACATTGGTACAGTGTACACTTCTTGGGTGATGGACACACCAACATTTCAGAAATCACCACTAAAGAACTTATTCATGTAACCACCACCACCTGTTCTCCCAAAACCTATTGAAATTAAAAATAAAAACAAAAACATGTGTCTAGGTAGCGTACATGGTAGGTGTACTCACCCTAAGTAAGTTAATGCGTTTTACTTGTGTCATTGCAAAAATGAACCAAGGTAGAGCTATAAAGGCCGTCTGAACTTTTCTCAAGATCTGGTGGTGGGGTGAGGAGTCAGCTACAACTGGTTATTTTCTCTTTGCGGGGAATGTATATGTGGCCTGAATAGTTGAGCATACAGACTTGGGCTCAGTGCTATTAAATATGTGTGATGCGTGTTAATATTCAGAACATATTTTTTCTGTTTGATTTCACTACTATACTTCAAATTTCATGCCTCCTAAAATCAAAGGCTTTTCACATTTCATATTTCCAAGTGTTGTCATAAGTCTGACTTTGGAATCATCATTTACACTATTCATAGTTCTTTTCATCTATCAAATGTTATAACCTGTTGTTTCCTGGATTCTGTATGAAGCCAGAGCTCTTCTGCTTTTGTGTCCAAATATTCTCTCTGAATTTTCACCCGAGTCATTAAAAAAGAACCATTATCTGCCTCTTCCATGATTTGTCTCTGGATAGGAGGCCCCAAATTGCATTAGTTGTTTTTATTATCCTAATACCCTGGAATCCTGATTTTACTATAATTTGTTCTTCACTTTCATCCCAGCTCTAGGTCTCCTGATAATACTGCTTTCTAAATTGTGTCTATTAAATGTCTTATTTGATATTATTATTTCACAGATTCATATCATACATTTACCCAGGTTTCATTTCATTTCTTCTTTCTTCTTTGTAACCTCTTTAGATTCTTTTGTGCTAGTTATCTTTTTTCTGAGAATTGAAAGTGGTTCCCAAATTATAGCCAACTACAAATTTCCTTAGTATTCTTTTGACCTCACTTTCCAATAGTCTCACTAAATAAGACAGATGTGATACTTCTTACGTTGAGATTTTATTTTATTGTATTATCTATTCTAGTACATCTCAAACTTAAACCTACATATCAATCACCCGGGAATCTTTTTAAAATGCAGATTGTGATACCGTAGGTCTGGAGTTGGGCCTGAGACTCTGCATTTTCACCAAGCTCTGGTGATGCTGATGTTGCTGGTTTTGGTACCATGTTTTGAGTAGCATTGATCTAGATAATTCCAGTTGGTGCAAATAAATAACTTGATTGATTTCAAATACTGTTTTAAAGAAAATGTTTATATTTTTGGTCATGGAAATTTTTTAAATCGGTAGTTATTTGAAATGAATAATTTTTTTTTGACCTTGGATTAGAGAATCTCACTTTAATATTACCTAAGAAGGAGACAGGAACTTGGTTTTCCCTTCTTCAGGCTCCAGGGTTCTATTCTTAGGTAGAAAAATACAAACTGCATTCTTTTAAAACCGCTTCTTGCTAATAAGTTATATCTCCTAGTGTTTGCCCACATTCAAACACACATCACCTTTTCTGCCCACGCACACTGTTTTAGAGATCCCTTTTCAGTGTATTACCATCATCTTGCCTTTTTCTTATTGGGAAGACTTATCTACTTATGTGGGATTTTATTCCTCAAATAAGATGGGTTTTATTACTGACCCCTGAGGAACACAAATGCCCAGTTATCCCTATATGGAGTTTCCTATTATTAAGTCAGTTCTCTATCCAAGACAACAAAGTCCTTCTCATTTCCATGGTGACTGAATGGGGAAGCAATGATTATAAGGCATCAGCCAGAACATATGCGACAGAAAAAAGGAGGCTTGAAATTTCTCCAGACTCAGGAAATATGTATTCCATGGCACACAATAGAGTATTGCTTCTGAAATATTTCAATTTCTGTGAAATACAACTCTTGATGGATATATTTTCAAGTTGTACAGACATTCCCATACCTGTAATATGTGTATAAGCTCTCCTTTACTTTTGACACTTTTATTCACCCTTAATGGTACATGGAGCTAAAAGTGATCTATTTTCCAGACATGGCTTGATTTCAGGTGATATATATCTGCAACTAAAGAATAAGATTCTTTACAATGAGCAGTGCTGAATAGGTGCTTCTATAATAATCAGGCATCACATATTTGGACTTGACTGCTCAGGGTAACCATATATATTCTTATTGAAGTACTGGGTGCTTAAAAATGTTTTACTTCATTCCTCAGTTAACAAAAATGACCCTGAAAAGTACACTGATAGCAAGTAGCATTGCACCAATTATACCCTTCACTGCATTTGATTGTAGGGTTTTCTCTTTATTAGCTTGAAAGTGAGCAATACCAAGTCCAATTCCCCAGGGCTTTTTGTGCTTCTACAAATCATGTCAAGTTGCTCACAACCAGTGAATTCATTACTCTGATTTAGCGATGGCAGTCCACAGGATGGGAATTTAAAAACAACAACAGCAAAAAACATTTAAGTCTTCAAATGTTACAAGTTTGCAATTTGAAAAAGTTTTATATCTAGGTGAATGTTCTTTCTATAAGGATTCTTCATATTTTTATTTATGATAGACGATTTTTGAAGATTTCAACTTCTGGTACTGACAGAATACCTCCTTTGGGCTTCTCCTGCAGGTAACTCACGACACACACACACGCGCGCGTGCGCGCACACACACACACACACAAACACACACGCGCGCGCGCATACACACACACACGCTATCCAAATGCACTGAGGAATGTCCAAAAAAGGGCAAAAACTAAAGGGGAACTGGCACCTGGGAGAAGGGAGCGACACTACACTATCCTTTTTGCCTGAGAACAGGCTCAGGGGGTGGTACCAAGCAGGGAGGTTAAAATTCAGAGAGAAATTCGCCTTCTCACTGGCTGAGAAATCAGAGTTGGGGCCATCAAAACATCTAGAAACTGGGGAGATATCCAAGAAAGAAAGATACAGAGAGGGAGCACCAGATTCTGCATATGTGTTCTACCCAAATCACTGGCTGACATCTGAGCTATGCCTGTGCTTGGCAGATGCCAAGCAGCCCAGCTAAGATTGAAGTAACTGTACAGATATTTCAGTCAGTTGCTAACTGCAGAAGGGGCAGAGTTTTGGGGTTTGCATTAAGGTAAGTTAATTGTCTGCTAAAACAAACAAAAATCAGGACTCTTAGGTGTGGAGAGTCCAGAGTCTCTCTATAATGTATCATTTACACAGTCAGGTTACAATACAAAATTGTCAGCCATAGGAAAGAGCATTTTGACTGCTCTCAAAATAAAGGGCAATCAACAGGGATCAGTCCTGAGATGATCCAGATATTAGAATTAGAGGTGAAGGATTTTAAGTTAGTTATTATAACTATGCTCAGGATATAAAGAAAAATACACTGATAATGAATGATGAGATAATGAATATGGCAAAGAAATAAATGAGAAAAATGAAGCAAAAAGAAATTCTAGATTTAAAAGATGTGATACTAAAATAAAAAATTTACTAGGTGGGCTTGACAGCATAATGGAGATGGCATGAGAGGAAAGACTCAGTGTACTTGAAGATGGATCAATAGAAATTGTCCAATCTGAAAAACAGAGAAACCATTAAAAAATATTAAAAGAACATCTGGGACTTGTGGAACAATCTTTGAAGTTCTAATATATATTCACTTGGAGACTCAGAAAAGAGGAAGAAATAATGAAACAGAAAAACTATTTAAAGAAATAATGACTAAATATTTCCTAAATTTGTTAAAAAATAAACTCACAAACCATACATTTACTAGTTTAAGAAGCCCACAGAAACTTAAGGTAGATAAATAAAGGGTTCTAACATTTTGATAATATGTAGGAAGTAAGTTGCAGAAACTACTCAGGGGGCAATTTTGAGACTGAATTTGTGGTATGTTTGTAGAAAACTGTAACTAAGGAAATATGAAAAAATGGGAAAATAAAAATTAATTAGAAATATATTCTGTTCCTTTTAATCTTATTAGAATGTTAAATAGAAATATTAAAGGAATAAATTTATCCATTAGATAACTAAAGAGACATATTATTCAGTGACTGACTATGCCAATAAATAAATCCTATGATTTCATCTTCCTCCCTTCTCTCCCTCCTTCCTTGTCTTCTTCTCTCCCTCCTTCCCTCTCTCCTGCCCTTCTTTTCTTTTCTCCCAGAGAAAGACGAAGGAATCTTCTTAGTCCTTCTTCTTCGTCTTTCTTACTGATACTATTATCATTAGGATACCATTATCATTAGGAAGACATGCTGTTTTACTGTTTGGGTCAAGAGTCATTGTAACAACCAATAGTTTTATATTTACAGTGTTATATATTCAACTAATTTACCCGACGATTTACGTATAGTGTGGTGCTAGGCTTTCCAAGATAATTTTAGAAAAATTCCTATTTAAAGGGCATGGAATTAAAGCAGAAAATTATTTTACAAAAATAAGTGAAAAAGAAAAATAACAACAAAGACAACTTTTCTTTCTTATCCTTTCAGAATATTTAAGTAGAATGGTAAGCCCCACTTGAAATGCAAGATGGAATATTTTCCCTAAGCTCCTCACAATAAAATGTTGGTTATATATCCTTAACTAAACTAACACTGTATCTTTTCTGTAGTACTGATAAGAAAATTGAAAATGAACAACTCTTTAATATGCTACCCGATAAATGTGAGATTAGAGAGTCCAGCAGAATTTTGAAGGCCAAGTAAGGGGTTGTTTGATGCTGAGAGATAAGCTAACTCTATGAATAGAAGGATTGTAAGAGATTTACCCTCTGCTATTAGCTCCCCTCTAGTTCCCAGGGTTTAAAATCAATTGCAATTTCATTGGTACTTAAAATTTCTCTTATTGTCACATAGATTGAATATCTGAATTTCAAAGAGAACAGGACAGACTTACGCATAGAACCAGTCAGTGGGGAGCAGAAAGTGTACAACCTAAATTGTTTACTTCATCCACAGGAGACTGCACCATGACTGGGATTCCACAATGTGATATCTGAATAAAGGCCTTACTTTACTTACTGACTTATTTTTCAAAGTTCAGTTCTTAACAAACTTTGAAAACAGAAATTCAGGCCTGGTCATTATTTATTCTTGAGTTAATTTTCAAATAGTTTCAAGATAGCCTTAGTTAACTTGGCAAAATGCCCTGAAAAGAGAATTAGCATGTTTAAAACTTGGCTAATCACTCCCTCATTCCCATCCATAGCAAAGCCTGCTTAATTTTGAGCCGGCATTTTAGCATACAGTGGTCTAACTCCATCCTGCGCACATATCTTGAAATGGCTGATTTGGAAGCAGGCAGACTTCCTTCTGGATCTCATTCAATTTAGAAACAACAGCAGATTAGTGATTAAATCAGCTGAACAACTTCTGGCTCATATCAATTAATTTCTTCAAGGATTTTCCCTTAAATAAAGCATCTTACACAGCTACAGGGAATGTCTCAAAGAGCCTGACTATATACACTACTATTGTTGAACGTTTTCATTTTTAATGTTAAAAGCTCTGTCACAGAAAACAGCCTGGAAACTCTGTGGGGCAATGTAACCCATCATTCTATCATATTGATACAAGTAAAACAACAATATCGATGTTCTAATACATTAGGACCCTTTATAAAGAGTTCTCACCTTCTAAAAGCATCAGCAATCATAACGGAGCTGTGGGTATTTCTAAGCCAATCAGCAAACAGCCATAAATATACTTGGAATATACAGAGGCATTCTCCTACTTCACTTTTAATTCAACATGAAGTTTAAACCATGTGTAGTTACAGTGCTTTTCCAAATGGAAAGAAAACAATCTACTACCCAAATCAACACATAGTTTTCTGTGAACCATATCAGAAACTAATAGGATGATCCTCTGTCTTAGTCCATTTGTGCTGCTATAAAAAATGCCACAGACTGGGTAATTTCTAAACAACAGAATGTTTTTGTCTCAGTTCTGGAGGCTGTGAAGTCCAAGATAAAGGTACTGGCAGGTTTGGTGTCTGTAGTTTGGCTTCTGCTTCCCAGATAGCACCTTGTTGCTGCATCCTCAAGAGAAATGAATGCTCTGTCCTCGCTTTGTGGAAGGGTCAGAAGGGCAAGAAAGCATTCCCTTTATCCTCAAGCCCTTTCATAAGGGTGCTAATCTCATTCATGAGGTTGGAGACCTCATGACTTAACCACCTTCCAAAGACCACATCTCTTACTACTGATGCACTGGGGATTAAGTTTTGACATCAATTTTACAGGCGATGTCATCATTCAAACCACAGCACCCTCTTTTAGAAACAAGATTGAGAGACAACTTTCTGGTATTCACTTATTTTTGGTTCATAGAGTTCATTGAGAAAAAATAACAAGTTGAAAAGTTGTGTGGTAACAAATAAAATATCTTCAGGCCAACATCCTTGATTAACACTAATTCTAAATTCTTCAACAAAATACTGGCAAACCAAATTCAGAAGCACATCAATAAATTAATCCACCATGACCAAGTAGGCTTTATCCCTGGGGTGCAAGGTTGGTTCAACACATGTAAATCAATAAATGTGATTAATCACATAAACAGAACTAAGGACAAAAACCACATGATTATCTCACTAGATGTAAAAAAGGTCTTTGATAAAATTCTTGTTTTCTTATTTATTTATTTATTTTTTATTATATTTTAAGTTGTAGGGTACTTGTGCACAACATTGCAGGTTTGTTACATATGTATACACAGTTTCTACATCCGTTTATGCTTAAAACTCTCAGTAAACTAGGTATTGAAGGAACACAGTTCAAAATAATAAGAGCCATATATGACAAACCCACAGCCAATATCATACTGAAAGGGCAAATGCTGACAGCATTCCCCTTGAAAACCAGCACAAATCAAGGATGCCCTCTCGCACCACTCCTATTCAACATGGTATTGGAAGACCTGGCCAAAGCAATCAGGCAAGAGAAAGAAATAAAGGGCATCCAGATAGGAAGAGAGGAAGTGAAACTATCACTGTTTGCAGATGACATGATTCTATATCTAGAAAACCCCATAGTCTTGCCCCAAAAGTTCCTTCAGCTGATAAACATCTTCTGCAAAGTTTCGGGATACAAAATTAATGCACAAAAATCACGAGCATTCCTACACACCAACAATAGTCAAGCCGAGAGCCATATCAGGAAGGCAATCCCATTCACAATAGTCACAAAAAGAATAAAATACCTAGGAATAGCTAACCAGGGAGGTGAAGTATCTCTACAATGAGGATTATAAAATGCTGCTCAAATAAATCAGAGATGACACAAACAAATGGGAAAACATTCCATGCTCATGGATAGGAGGAATCAATATCATTAAAATGACTACAGTGCCCAAAACAATGTACAGATTCAATGCTATTCCTATTAAATTACCAATGATATTCTTCACAATACTACAGAAAACTATTTTAAAGTTCATATGGTACTGAAAAAGAGTCCAATTAGCCAAAGCAATCCTAAGCAAAAAGAACAAAGCTGGAAGCATCATGTTACCTGACTCTCAACTATACTACAGGGGCTACAGTAACCAAAACAGCATGGTACCAGCACAAAAACAGACACACAGACCAATAAAATGGAATATAAGCCCAGAAATAAGGCTGCACACCTACAACCATCTAATCTTCAACAAAGCTGACAAAAACAAGCAATGGGGAAAAGGCTCCCAGTTTGATAAATGATGCTGAGATAAATGGCTAGCCATATGCAGAAGATTAAAATTGGCCCCTTCCTTACCATATACAAAAATCAACATAAGATGAATTAAAAGCTTAAATATAAAACTCTAAACTATAAAAACACTGGAAGACAACCTAGGCAACACCATTCTAGACACAGGAATGGGCAAAGATTTCATGACGAAGGTTCCAAAAGCAGTTGCAACAAAAGCGAGAATTGACAAATGGGAACTAATTAAACTTAAGAGCTTCTGCACAGCAAAAGAGACTGTCAACAGAGTAAACAGAAAACCTATAGAATGGGAGAAAATATTTGCAAACTATGTATCGAACAAAGGTCTAATATCCAGAATCTATAAGGAACTTAAACAAATTACAAGAAAGAAATAACAACCCCTTAATAAGTGGGCAAAAGACATGAACAAATGCTTTACAAAAGACATATATGTGGCCAACAAGTATACGAAAACAAAGTTCAATATTTCTGATCATTAGAGAAATGCAAATCATAACCACATTGAGATACCATCTCACACCAGTCAGAATGGCTACTATTAAGAAGTTAAAAAAAAATAACAGACACTGGCAAAGTTGCAGAGAAAAGAGAACACTTACACACTGTTGGTGGGAGTGTCAATTAGTTCAACTATTGTAGAAAGCAATGTGGAAATTCTTCAAAGAGCTTAAAAAAGAACTACCATTCAACCTGGCAATCCCATTACTGGGTTTATACCCAAAAGAATATAAATTATTCTACCTACCATAAAGATACGTGTACACATAATGTATGTTCATTGCAGCACTATTTACAATAGCAAAGTCATGATATCAACCCAAATGCCCATCAATGGCAGATTAGATAAAGAAAATATGGTACATGCACACCATGGAATATCATGCAGCCACAAGAAAGAATGAGATCATGTCCTGGGCAGGAACATGGATGGAGCTGGAGGCCATTATCCTTAGTAAACTAATGCATGAACAGAAAACTAAACACCGCATGTTCTCACTCATAAGTGGGAGCTAAAAGATGAGAACACATGAACACAAAGAAGGGAACAGACACCCTGGGGCCTACTTGACAGTGGAGGGTGGGAGAAAACAGATAATCAGAAAAAATAAGTATTGGGTACTAGGACTAGTACCTGGGTGACAAGATAATCTGTAAAAGGAACCTCCATGACATGAGTTTACCTATATGACAAACCTGCACATGTACTAAAATAAAAGTTTTAAAAACATTAAGATGAAGAAAAGTAACATTGTATAGTAAAACTTAGGTGTCATACAAATGGGAAAAATTCACTTTCCTTTTAGGATTTTCTTAAGACAATTAATGGTTTATCTTTACCTTCCCTTCAGCCCTTGGCAGCTGCCCAACACAGTTACCTATTCCTTCCAAACTTCCCCTCCTCTTAATTCAGAGGTATAAATGCTTTTATGTGCCAGAAATTATATTTTATGTCATGAATTCTCCAGACATAAGCAAGAATTGCCAAACTTGCCAGATGGCCCAATACTTGTATTTCAAAGTTTAAAAAAGCAGAATTTAATGCAGACACAGGAATATTATCAAAGTACCATATTATTTGAGCATTTTGGAAAATATTTTTATTTTATTTTCAATAGTTTATATTACCACTAATGTTGTTAATCACTTCAGACAGTATATTAATGCTAAATTCAGAAACAGAATTTTTTTATAGCCAAAGTTTAGATTTATAAAAAATATGAGATTCTGATTTAGATGAGATTCTCCATGAATAGATTTGTATTTCAGTTTTCCTGGTGGGAAATCTCGTTCTTTCCCTTTCAGAAGATATCCCGTAAAAAGTATACATTTTTCAAAAGTTTTAGTGTAGTTTAAAATCATTTTGGACATAGGAAGAGCACAATATATACTTCTATGGAATATCTACCTCATATTCATATACTCTCTTGATTTTATTTAGTGTGCTAGCATTAGATTGAAAAATTAAAGCACATATCACTCCATTTCCTGAAAGTTACCACTTCTTGACACTGTACAATTCTTGGACATAATTACTTTGAGTCTCTAGAGTAAGATCAGTAGGCAACTAATGAAAAATTCCTGGTAGAGGTAGATAGAATGAGACAATGACTATATAACTGAGATCAAATTATATCCGCAGGGAGTAGGATGCTTTCTATATTCTACAAAAGTCTACAGTAAAAATATACTAATTTGGATGAATTGTGTGAAGAGTCCTTTTGAATTGGTGAAAAGACTGAATTACAGATTACTGGGAAAGAAATGCATTTTTTCAGGTACATCCGATGGGAAGAATTGCTAACAAACATTCATTTAAAACAGCACATTCATTGTTGATTTTCATATGAATTTTGATAGCGTACTTGAAAGCTGTTAATTATCTTAAGTAGGTTAAACAATTTCTTGAAATGTGTTTATATTAATAATTCACTTAGTAAAGTAGAGCTTTTTGTTTGATAGCCTAAAGGTATATTATAGCCTAGAAAGAGTAAACAGCCTGCACTTTTAAGAAATTATTTTTAAAATTCACAAGTTTGTAGTTTTTTATTACCAATCTTGGGAAAACTTCTAGACCTTTCATTCAGAGGTCAACTGCTCTCATTTAATAATCATAAGAATATTATTTTTAATAAAATAACATATCCTGATGGAGTAATGTTTTCTAGTTTGGATGACGGATTTCTATAGTGGATGATAAACCTGAAGTTTTTATTCCAGTCATATATTCACAGATTCTAATTATAAATCTGAGGAACTCTAAGAACATAAAATCTTTTTTTAAGTGTGATATTCTCCAAACAAGTTAAGCTTTTCATAGGGAAATCAGAATATTATGAGGCTTTCTAGCTCTGTGATCCAACTAACAATCTTCTTCACAGTGTGTAACAGGCTATCAGAGTCAGCTGTCAAACGCCTTCCAGAAAGCAAGATACGCCTTGCTGGCAGCAGCTCTTCACTCTATTGAGGGGATGTAGAACGGTTTGGAATTTGGGCTTTAATTTCCTGTTGTCTGGGTTCAAATCTCAGCTGAACCACTTGTTTTATCATCAGCTAAAGCACAGGTATCAGGAAGACCTACTTCACAGGTTGCTCTGAGGGTTAAATGAGGTAACTAAACTAAAGCCCACTGCAAGGTATTAATATTTAGTAAGTTTGGGTGAAAATTGTTATCTCTTCCCTAGAAACATATTAAAAGAAGACAGTATGTTCATCTGGTATGAGTTATTCTCATTGAATTTTCATTCTCCCTATCCGTATTCACATACATTGCTTTAGACAAATCCTGCTTCCAAAGGTACATTGCTTACTTTTCCTTATTTGGATTTTTTTAAACCAATGAGTTTAGATATACTCTAGATGACCAAATTGAACTTTAATATTCATAAATTTTCAGAATTCACATTTTCCCTTTGATAAAAATGCATTTAACATGATTAGGCACTACACCTGACTACGCTTGCTCATATAGATACAGGGTTTCAATTTCCACTTAGTAATTTTGTTTTTTGAGACAGACTCTCACTCTGTCACCCACACTGCAGTGCACTGGCGTGATCTCAGTTCACTACAATCTCCGGCTCACAGGTTCAAGCAATTCTCCTGCCTCAGCCTCCTGAGTAGCTGGGATTACAGGCACCCACCACCATACCTGGCTAGTTTTTGTATTTTTTATAGAGATGGGGTTTCACCATGCTGGCCAGGCTAGTCTCGAACTCCTGACTTCAAGTGATCCACCCACCTCAGCCTCTCAAAGTGTTGGGATTACAGGCGTGAGCCACTATACCTAGCAGTGATTTTGTTTTGCTCAAGAAGAATCATCATCAAACTGATGATTCTTCTCGGTGAAATATTAATAGTTCTACTTACTTTGTGTTACCTATAAACATTTTACAGTTTTACATTTACTTCTCTATGGAATGGTCTAATCATTACCATTTTCATCAGAGTGTTCTAAAATGTCAATATTTACCGAAGATATCAGTCATCCATAATGTATTCTTTTCTTTCCAACTCCAAATGTTTACACATTGGCATTCTCTTTACATTTTGTCTTAGAGGGAGCATTTGTTTCTTTCCAAGGCAAAATACTTGAGAGAATATGCCCTTAGTATGAAGATGTGCTTGCAGATGCCTATGATAATTGATTAGATTTTTTTTTGATGTATTGGGCTAATTTTTATTTTATTTTATTTTTTTTGGAATAGAGTTTTGCTCTTGTTGCCCCGGCTGGGGTGCAATGGTGCGATCTCGGCTCACCAGACACTTTCCTCTTTTAATAAACTTTACTAGCAACTTGTCACATTTGATCACTACCGAACTAGCCATGTTGTTTTAATCTGCATGCTATACATATTTAGCATAATAAATGAAAACTTCAAAAATCCTCTGGTAACTCTTGCTGTATGCTCACTTATGCTCTGCCTTGGATTGCTGACATTCTATGCTCATGACACTGGAATCACTCAGACACATCCGTGGAGCTCTCCATCTCCACCTGCATCCCTTCTACTGCCTCATCTCACTTCACCCCAAACCAGGTATTCATACCTTGTGACAATCAATAAATAACTAAGGAGTAGATAAATATTTAGATCATTATTCTGGGAATTCTTCTTTGGTGCAAGAGTATGAGGCCAGGTATCCTCTAGGGAACTTCCAGAGAGAAATATGCAGGCATACATACAGAAAATATATTAGCATCACAAAGGCAGGGGAAAGAATCCACACACAGATCTAGAATACTTTCAGATGCCCCTCATAAGTTTTCTCTTGGTCCTTTGCAGAACTGCACACATTATAATGCTTGAGTAAGGACTGTGTGAATGGAAACTTCACCTGCAGTTGTGATGAAGACACTCTAAGGTCCCTGGCAGGTATATCTAGGGTTTTCCTTGCTATTAAGTGTAAATCAGTCATCACTTGGTACCCTGGACAGTAATAAGAATTATAAGCCAATTGAAGGTTGCTTACTATAGTAGAATCTGAAGCCCATTCCAGTACTCAGTTACTGCCTAGATAGCTGATTTTATATGAAATTGAGATGACTGAAGAGAGACAGAAGGCAATGTTCACATCAACAGTTTGCTGGGCATGCAGCCAGGCAACCATACACATCTACATAGGCAATGCAGCTGATGAAGGGAAGGCCCAAAGCTGGAGAGAACAAGGCATTTCACGATCTAGGCAGACCTCAGGATCAGGTTTCTCCCTATTGCCTGAAGGTCTTCTCTTCTTCATTACTCTCTGGCTCTTTGTCTTAAACACTTTCTTCTTCTTCTTCTTTTTATTTTTTATTTTGAGTCAGAGTCTCGCTCTGTGGCCAAGGCTGGAGTGCAGTGGCATGATCCTGGCTCACTGCAACCTCCGCCTCCCGGGTTCAAGCTATTCTCCTGCCTCAGCCTCCTGAGTTGCTGGGATTACATGCTCGTGCCACCACACCCAGTTAATTTTTGTATTTTTAGTAGAGACGGGGTTTCACCATGTTGGTCAGGCTGGTTTGAACTCCCGACCTCATGATCCACCCACCTCGGCCTCCCAAAGTGCTGGGATTACAGGCATGAGCCACTGTGCCGGGACTATCTTAAATACTTTCAAAGACATAATCAACAGACCAGAAAAACTAGATTAATTGAGGCATTGGTAGGGAAAATATATGCATATAAATAAATACATGAAGTCATAACCCAAATTGGACTTGTTGTAGAAGAGCTAAAAGTCAAGTAATATAACATGCACAGGCAGAATAGAAGGAGGAAGACAGAGTTAGACCTGTGATCTCTGCCAGTAAACAGAAGGTGCACAGTAACGATCAGCCCAGGATAATGAAAGGTTGAGGAAAGAAGGTGGCATGCCTGCAAAAGCAGTAATTTATCCTAAGTTCACTGAATACAGGTGAGTGAGCGTTGTATTATTTCTACTACAACTGACTGCCATAGGTCACTGGGAAAGATGTAAAATGTTCAACAATCTTGCCCACAGATTAGTAAAATCTTAATCTGCTCTCTGCCAACTCAGAATCAAATCCCCAGCATTAAAAACAATGATTCTCTCTGGACAGGATAACAAGTAGAGGTGGTAGAATGTAGTAGTCAAGTGTGGAGGTTCTGTAAGCACACAGACCAGGACCACAATGCTGCCTCTGCTCTTTCTAGCATGGGACCTGGGACAACTTCCTAATCCCTCCAAGCCTTCCTTTTCTCAACAGCATAGAGAATAATAATTCATACCTTACATAAATCATTGTAAGATTAAAGTAGATCACATAAAAAGCCCTCAAAATGTTAAATAACAACCATTGAAGGTTTTAAATTTGTATTATCATTATCATGATTATCAATTCTACTTTTCCTTGGGCAAATAACCTTATACTCATAAACTGATTCTAACAGTTTTGTCTGTTTTATAGGATGAACACATACATCACTGCATGGAAAAAGCAGAACTTAACCTGGCTGTGCATTCTGTGGGTGCAGTTTACAGGCATCACCTGTCACTAGAATAGTAATATTAATTGTAATGCTAAGATATGGAAAGACAAAGATAAAGGTGTAAGATAAAGCTCACTAAAACAAAGGGATCTTGATGTGGAAAGGTTAGTATTTAGACAAAGCATAAGGATGCAAATAAGCAAAAAGAATTTTTGTGTTTATGACCATGATACAAAGAGTTAAGAAATCCAGGTGAAAGTGGATGTTCCCTCCCACAGAATTTGAACCGCCCTCATTGTCACAAGTGTAGGCATCGCTGAAGGTGTTATCTTTCTTCATAGGCTTTCTGGTCTCTAGCCGGTGGGAAGAAGGAGATTTCGATTTTATAAACTCCAGAACGCATATATTAATGAGTAAAAAATGCTTCATAAGCTGGTCAACAGTATTTTTTGTCATCCTTCAAGTAATAAAATACTTAAAACTCCTATTAGGTTCTGACGAGTCCAAAAATGCCAAGAGGAGGGAAAGACATGATTTGATACAAAGTATAGATCTGATTTCTGTGTACGGGAATTCATATGAATTTGTTTTTATTGCACTGATTTTGATAACCTGCCATAAAACTTTTGTTAATGCTAAGAGGAAAGACATAGCTAATGCTATAAATTCACTTAGATATCTCTGCCTTACATATTTTGGTATCAAATTAAATTTATCACTTCATTATCCCTTCCTGGCAGTTGGAAGTTGTAGACTTTAATGGAAGGTGCCAGGGTTGCTAATAGAATCTTCTCGTCACAGATGAAGGAAATGTAAAAGCAAAACTCACAAAGATTTGATAGGATTTATGCTAAAAGACAACGACACCCAAAAGCACAAACTAAGAATGAAGCCTGTGCCCTATCGGGAGAAGGAATTAATTATCTAACAGATTTGTAACTCTTTCTCTACTATAAATAAAAATGTAGCAATTTTCACAAACGATCATTTAGCCAGAGCCAGCCATTGCCTATAGAATGGAATTAATGAGGACATTTACATAAACCTTATAGTGTTTTCATCCCTCAAGACTCAGTTCATCTGTTGCCTCCCAAATGCTCCTGATGCCCCAGGTTGAGATGGACACTTGTTTCCTTCTAATTCCATAACTCTGATAGCATAATAGCAGTTATGTTGAGGAGCGGTAATTGAATGGTTACAGGCACAGTGTTTGCAATAAACAGAATCGGGTTTGCATCCGGCTTCCACTAATAAATAGCTAAACCTCTTTAACCTCAGTTTTTACCTTTGTAAAAATGAGTATATATATAATATATATATATATACACACACACACACACACACATATACAAAAGATATATACAATTATGTAAAGTATTTAGAGCTTATTACTATAATTTTTTTTTTTTTTACCATTGATCGTCAATGATAAAGAGTTTATCTTATTCATCACTCAATCTCAGTTATCTACTGCAGTGCCTAGCATGGAATACTCAATATTTGTTGAATGCACAGATGTTTATTTAAATGATTAAAATCCAAACACTAAAGTTTCTGAGGCAGGGATATGTAAAATAAATTCTAATTAGTACCAAAAATCAAAATCTGTCCAGAATTATGTGAGTTCAGAAAAGATGTGTGATACTTGTTTCCAGTTACAATTTTTTAGGACTGGCATCCTAGATAATAGGAAGTACAAAGGCAGAAACCTGAACACAAAAATCGAATGAAAATACAGTTTTTGACTCTTTACCAATTTGCAATACTAATGCCCTACAAAATGCACAAAGTGTACCCAGAGTGAATGGGAATTCAACATCAAGTGTTTTGTCTTCAGTTCTATAAATGTTATAATTTTATTATCCATTAATAATAATGCTATTACAAGACAAAATGTCAATGCATATATTAAAGCATTAGAAATGTATTTGATTTAAAGTTTCCAGACAAATTTCCCACTGGGTTTGTTTGTATGAGGGTAGGTAGGACGTTAGAGCAAAAGAGTCCAGCTCTGCATGTAATATCCTATCAGCAATCAATTTAAGGTTCTGTTCTGGAAGCTTTGGCCTCAGGCAAGGCCAGCTTTTGTTAACGGAGGCTGCAGGCACTGGCTGATCCTACAAAGCAAAGCAAATGGAAGGCCTACCAGAAGACCTAATCAAATTTTCCATCTTTAAGAAGCAGCTTCTCCTTTGAGTTGTGACACCACATCCACTACCTACTCCGCTCCTCAAGGAGCAGATGTGCCCCTTCTCCGTTTCTAAGTCCTAGCCAGCCTCCCTGATGTGAAAGGCCAAAAGTCTTCCAACTCCACACCCAGCTGCTGGCAAGTTGGCAGAGTGAAATGCATTTGTTTATGCCCCTAGCCATTCATTTTCTTTAAGCCGGTTTCCAGCCAAGATTTTTATCTAGGTACCAGCTATTCTTTTCCAGTGGTTAACTTCATAAGGTTTTTAGTTCCCAAAGGCTACCTGATTAAAAGTAATTTGGGCATAAAAAATGTCTTTAGTATTTCTTATATGATATGTCTTATTTTGTCCCTAGAAATATTACCAAATGCTTATCCTGTAGTTTCTTTCAGAGTGAGTTTGCATTTCTTGAAAAAATTAACAATGTATTTATAATATGTAGGATTTATAATATGTATTTATAATATGCAGTATTTATAATATGCACACATTTTAAGTATACAGCTACATTTTAGACAAATACACACATTCACAAAACTACCACCCCAGTTGAGATACAGGATAAAAATATTACTGGAGAAAACTACTGTCTTGATTTCAAATAATGTAGACTTGTTACTCCCATTTTAAACTCCACATAAATGAAATTATTTGGTAACTGCTCTTTTGTTTCTGGTTTCTTTCCCTCACACGTTTGTGAGATTCAATTACCTCAAAGCCTTATGGATATGTGCTTTCATTTCTCTTGGAAAGATACCTAGGAGTAGAATTGTTGGGTCTTATAAGAAATTGCTGGAGAGTTTTCCAAAGTAGTTGTACCATTTTATATACTCATTAGCAATGTATGGATTTTCAAGCTGCTCAATATCTTTGCCAACATTTGATGTTTTCAGTATCTTGAACATTAGCTATTCCAGTTGGTGTGAAGTAATATCTCATTGTAGTGTTCTACCGTACTTTCTAATCTCACCTAAGCATTTTTCTCTCTTTTACCTAGGTTGTCAGTTCTTGTTCAGTGCTTTTCTTCATGTAAGAGAATACTATTCCCAATCAAAGGATAGACTACCAAAATTATGGTGATGTGCAAGGTCACGTGTGTGATGAAATATAAGCTGATTATGTTAACAGATGCATCTACCAAAACATTTCCTTGATCTCCTCCTGTAAACATCCTTTGGGTTTCTCAGGAGGGGCAGAATGAACCACTATCAATGTAGTACCACAGACAGCCTTATCAGAATCTTGGTGAATTCATTCAACAGAAGTCTTCTCCATTTTGGTGCCAAAGCGACAAAGGAAGAATAAAGGCAAGGGAGTGGTCTAGAGGATGTCTGCTTCTCAATTATACTTTATTTCCCTTATTCAACTGCCACCTTCTTCTGTAAGCCTTAGCTTCTACCTAAACCAACTAATCTGTACCTCTTAGCCCAAAAAATCATCCTTGAAGCTCATTAGAATCAAGTGCATCTCTTACTAATTGATTCAAAAGTGGGAAAAACCATTTCATATAATTTAGGCTACATAAAATGTTTAAATACAGTGCAAATCAATTGAACTGTCCTTTCGTGTTGCATCTTTCAACAGCTGAATATTCTATATGGCATTTCACAGAAATATGATTTGATTTGAGAACATCTGCAGCAGCCTGGAACACATTTTCCCCTGTACTTGACTTTTAGCTCATTATAGCTCTCAGATGTTCTCTCGGCAATCCTGTGACATATTGGAGTGTTACTGAACAAACATCAGTGAAGCCTATGTCTTGAGTAGTGTCAATCTCAGTTGAAAATATTTCAGCTTTCTTAGCATCAACACTAGAAGAATTTAATTAACCCACTGAAACTTTCAAAATGAGAGTTAATGCATGGAAGAAATGAGAAATCAGAAAAGTGGGGCGAGAGTGGATAAGCGCTTAACCTCCCACAAGCTGATGCCTACCACTGTCAGCCTCTGCTTAGGCAGGCCATGAGATGCCTTGCTGCTCTGTGTAGCCTCCCACATTCTGCCATGAAACCTCTGGATTGCTCTATTGCCCCTGTGGAGATGGAGAAGGTGGAGGTGGCAACTACTGCTGTCATGCTCCCCTGGTCCCACACAAGGTCAGCTTCCAGGCTCTAATCAGCTCTCATCCAGATGCTCTCATGTTTTTAGTAGGTGGCGCTGGGAGACCAAGGTCAGAAAAGAGCTGTCGGCAGTGACACGGTGTTTTGCCCACTGCTGCTATTACATTAAGGAAGCAGCTGGTGAGATAATGTATGCCAAAGTGCTTTGTAAATTATAAAGTGCTTATATAATTGTCAGGGATAATCACTACTGTTGTTTTATTCTGAGGTTGCAGAAAGAGCACTGAACTGGGATGTTGGGTATCAAAGTCCATCAGAAAGCTGAATATAGGAATGTGTAGGGTCCACAGGGAGGTCTTTGGTGAGAGTACAGATTTGGAAGATAACAATAAAGAGAGTCAAATTGGCTTCAGGGGTCAAATGAGCATACAGTAATATGAGAGCCACAGATGGAACAAGGAAATACCAGTATTTAAGAGACAAAAATGTGTGTGTGTGTGTGTGTGTGTTTGTGTATGTGTGGGGGGGTGTCCTAAAAGATTAACTCCAAGAAGTTTCTCTTCACACACAGAAATATTGTTTGTCTCCAGGCCTTTGCCATGCTTTATGCCTTATCCTAGAGTATTTTTCCCACTCCTACTAGACTTTGTTTCAGGTTATCCTGGAGAACATTCTCAAGCTCTTCCCCTGCTGTCTGTGTGTATCTCTATAATTGCAATTATCACACCATATTATAAATAACTATTTAAGTGTTCAATTTCCACACAGTCTGTGATCCTTTTAAGCGCACAATTAATTATATTATTATTAATGTTTGCATCTATAATGACCAGCATATACTAGGTACTAACGATTGTTTCCTTGAAAAAAGTAATAGAGACATAGGAGAAAAGTGTGTTTAAAAGTCAAAGAAGACATTTCATGTATGAAGGAGTAGTCAGTTGTTGAATGTAACACAGATTTTGCAGAATAAAGACTGGGAAGTATCTACTGGATTGGGTGATCAGTAGTAAACAACTCAACTTTAGCAGAACCACGTTTAGTGATTTTGGGGGTTGCCAGTGGGTAGAAATCTAACCTTGATTAGCTGAAGACAGAAAAGCAAGTAAGAAATGAAGGACAGTGAGTAGAGATGACATTTTCTAGAACCTGAACTGTGAGGGGAAAAAGAAATTTGGACTATTATTTCTTTTTTTTTTTTTTTGACATTTCTATGAGATATATTTGGATCAGGAAATAGGGGCTAAGAGAAAGTATGTATATTGTCCAAGGCTTACTGCTTACAAGACAGAAACCATGAGTAAGGTGCACACTCTTCTTGGTTCCACAATTGGATGAGGCCAATTGCTGGATATCCTCCTAACTGATTTAAAGTCAGGCTGTCTTACTCTGTTCAGGCTGCTACAATAAAATACCATAAACTTGGTGGCTTATAAACAACAAACATTTATTTCTCACCATTCTGGAGGCTGGAAAGTTCAAGATTGAGACCCTGGGAGACTTGGTATCTGGAAATGGCCTGCTTCCATACAGATGGCACCTTCTCACTGTATCTTCACATGGTGGAAGGGGCAAGGGATCTCTCTGGGGTCACTTTTATAAGGACACTAATTTTAAGACCTTCCAAAGGTCCCACCTCCTAATAGCATCACCTTGGTAGTTAAGATTTTAACAAATGAATTTTGGGGGGACACAAACATTCAGACCATAGCATAGGCACAATGGGGGAATAAACATCTTAGCTATATGTTATGGAAAGAAAGGCTATGTGGTAGCCTGGAGCACTCTGACAGGAGAGGTCAGACTACTAGTGGAGTGATATAATGAGAAACTGCACTACAGCACCAGCTACTTCAGATGGGAAGGAGTGCAGGAAAGGAAGTGAAGAACACAAAAAAATGAGTGTATTAGTCCATTCTCACACTGCTATAAAGACATATAACAGAGACTGGGTAATTTATAAAAGAGGTTTAGTTGACTTACAATTCTGCACAGCTGGGGAGGGCTTGGGAAACTTACAATTGTGGCAGAAGGCGAGAGGGAAGCAAAGGCACATCTTACATGGTGGCAGGCAAGAGATGAGTGAAGAGGGAAGAACCCCTTATAAAACTATCAGATCTTGTGAGAACACACTCACTATCACAAGAACAGCATGGAGGAAACTACCGCCATGATCCAATCACCTCTCACCAGGTCCCACCCTTGACACATGGGGATTGTGAGGGTTACAATTCAAGATGAGATTTGGGTGGGGGCACAAAATCTAACCACACAAATGAACTTTTCCATTTCATAATTTTTCACAGGGCTAAATAGCCAGCTACCCCTCTGGAAACAGTTACAATTTATCTGGAATTCTATATTAATCCTCAGGCTGGTTGTACTGTGGTAATAACAGACCCTTAAACCTTAGTGGCTTAACAAAATAAAAGTTCCTTTCTTACTCAAAAAAAGTCTGCTGTGTCTCTAGCTGCACTAATACATGGTATCTGACTGTCTAGGCCATCCATTTTATGTTGCCACCATCTCAGCATGAGACTTCAGTGTTCATCGTGGCAGAGGAACGGAGTAGGGGGAACTGAGTGCTAGTGCTTAAATGCTTCCAGCCAAAAGAGTCATACACTACACTTTGCTCATATTTCACTTACTTATATGGAACACCAAGGGGCAGGGAGGTTTGCCTCTCTTATAAAACCAGAGGGGACAAAGAATAGGAAATATTAGCGAGCACTAGCAAAATCTACCACAAATGCCAAAAGCATGCAGAGTTAGATGGCCTTCCAGCCTTACTCTATTATCTCAGTGAAGATTATATACATTAGCACTGGAATCATTTTATTTTCCTAGGAGGACTGGATTACCACAAATGCCATGTGTTTGCCTTTGTTTCTTTCACTTGGGACTTACATTAAGTGGAAAGAAAGACTTGGTAACATTTAGGGTTTGAAAGACGCCCAGATCGATAGCCTGATCACGGGTGGGTGACATTCTTCAGCTCAGCTGGGCTGGGCTGAGCAAATGAAGAGACTAACGGCCAGCACAAGACCTAGAAAGGGCTCTATAGTTTGAGATGAAATGGGATAAAATTGATAAGTAGGGAAGACAAGCGAAATGCTTTAAAGATGTATTGCAACAAATCTTCAAAAGGCACAGTCTTGACAGTGAAACAATCCACAGCAGACTGGCCAGCATGGTGTAAGGGCTGGGAGTGAAGGCTTCAGGGCACTTCCAGTCTATAAGGCACTTCACAAACAGTGCCTGAAGCTGCAAATCAAAGGCTTCTCAGTGTAACATTAGTCACATTTTCTGTGCACGTTGTAGTCACATATTCTCAGACACATTTTGAGGGGTCACCTGTGACTCAGAAGCAAAACTATTATAGGGCATGGATTTGAGCTACCAATAACATTGCTTTTTAAGATTATACAGTACAAAATAGAGTGGATATTTGATAATTAGGTGGTTAACTAGATCAATATGGGTAACCAAACAGAGTAACCAGGTTTCTAAGAAGAAAAGGAAAGGAGATGGATATTTCATCTGAATGTCTAAACTGATTTGGTTAAGTGTAAGACTGCCAATTATTCAGGGCAACTGAAGATATCCTCACCTATTCTACCTAAGCTCCCAGGGTTTGGGTAAAGCGGTTCAATATCAGTTATGATCCATATCATCTTGAAGCTAAAAATAAATTTAATTATGGTTTGTTTTGTTTGACTTTTTTTTGGTAAATTAAATCTCCCTTTTATTATTCCAAACAGCAGACATTTCAATTTTTTCCCCTGAAATCTTAGATGAGGACAAATTGGCATAAAGCTCAATACAATTATAATTTCTGTTGACTCTTTACATTATCAAAATGACTCCTTTGACTCCTATAATTACCAGAAAATTATATCTTCAAACTAATATTCCCTTTATTCAAGTGAGCAGATGGGCTTAACGGGAGATATAACAAATACATGTTTTTCTCAGGAAGAGTATCAGGGGCATAGCTCAAAATTACAGAGAGGTATTTTCCTTACTCCATAAAATGAGGATTGGGAACAAAGCTAACTGGTTTGCTATAAATGTCCACTGATTTTGTAAAGATCATAGAAGGAAAGGTATGGCATGAATTCAAAGCTAGAATTTGAATTCAAGTTTTAACTTACACAGATATAGTAATGATTTCTTTTTAAATCTTCAATCTCCATCCAGAACAAGAACAATCCTCATTTTTTTTTCATGGTTTAAAAGTAACATCAGAATTAACGTGGACAACTTGTGTTGAATATGAAAAGCACTTTTATACAAGTTTTAAGTATATAATTAATATTCATAAGGTGCATTCTGATTAAAGTAGTTATATTGGATGAAGTATGAGGAATTATACCTAACCACTTCCATGAATGTGACAAAAGAAGTAATTGCATTTGTGTTTGGCAATTAGATATCAATTTGATGTAGTAAGGAGAAATGGGGAATCATAATTTGTATATGCATGATGGACAAAAGGAAGGAACTTATGGGAGAATGACAACACAATGAAAATGTTGTATGGTTTACATTTTATTTCAGGCATGCAATGGTGGATTGTGATAAGGCAGTTGTAGTGGCTACAGATTCAAAAAGCACATTGCTGCCCAAATTCCTAGACCCGGTGACCTGTTGGTACTCCACACTCAGACAGGGAAGTGGAAATCCATGTTCTGTACTATCTCATGCTACATCTCAATGTCCATGCAGGCACTGACAATTGATCACACACCTCTGTTGGGTTAGGCTTTGCATCACAAGCTTCCTCTATACAGGGCTCCCAGCAGGTACTACCAAATGATTAGAGTTGTGCTGTAAAATGAACCAACTTACCCCTAGGATGAGAGAAACCAAGCTAGGGAGGCTTATAGGACTTCACAAACTATTCTGGTTATAAACAATGCAAAACTACCTCTTCCCATAACTTGAGGGACTCCCAACAGCTCCTCCACTAACGGTTCATGTTAAATTCAGATGTTAACTTTTGGCAACAGCAGTAGACACCTCCTTTCTGCCTATTTTAGGAAGAATGATGGACTTATGACAGTTCACTGCCCAAACCTAAAGTTAATTAATTTATCTCCATTTTACCTGGAAAGTGAACACTTCTGAATTGTTTAGAAACTTTTCGTGATAGGAGGTGCTTCAAAAGACAAAGATGCTAGCTTTTGATCAGATTAAACAAAACTAAGCTAGTAAAATCATGGTATCAATAGGTTAAGATAACTTCTAAAAACAATTTGTAAGTACCACCTGAAAAATCTACACAAAGGAAAGAAGAAATCAACTCATAAGTATTGCTCAAATGTTTCTATATACCCCAATATTACCAATATATTTGGATATGAATTATCACATATTCAGAATTACCCCAAATTGCATATCTATCTATGCATCTCCATGTTACGAATACTTACAATAACAACTGCCATGTATTGATTGCTTACAACTACATGCTATACACTTTAGATACAGGATTTCTCTTTTTTTATCACAGAAGACTTCTGTGTACATATATGATTTCTTATCTTTACAAAGTACTGCAAAATAGCTATCATCATCTCAGTTTGCTTTTACATAAATGGAGGATTGTGGGATCCATGTAGCTGTTCCAAGCTCACCTGGTAGTAAGGCATCACGCCTGGATTTAAACTCAGACCTGTTGGGTTCCAAGCACTCTCTTCTGTGGTAAGCTTTTGACTACAGCACATTGATTTACTTGTGGGATCATCACACACTGATGAGACGATCAGAAGCTCAGAACAAGATGGAGCTATCAAATTTCATCCAACATTTTTTGCTTCTAAGGAGGAATAATCACCATTTATAAAACAGGTGTCTATCTTATTTTTACAGGATACTTGACACTCCAGCATTCTACTTGAGACATCACTCTAACCATCTGATGATATTGAGATGTAGATTAAGTCTCCAGAACATGTATGCCATACATTCTGATCTGATAATTTTGAACGTTTGAACTTTCAGGGACTGGTGTTTTGTTTTTTTATTTTCCTTCCTCCTGCCCTATGAAATGAACTAAAACAATAAAAAATATTTAGCCTCATGTGATCTGATTACAATCATAGAAAGTGACCTCAATAATATATTTCATATCAAATCATTACCCAAGTAACTGATAGAAATGTAAATATCATCTGGAACTTTTCTAACAATATAATGTAACTGTCTGACAGTCGCAGGGAGAATAACTGCGAGGACAAAGCTGCAATGGGAGAAGATAACATGGACAAGAAATATACGGCCATACAATGAACTTGAAGAAAAATGGCTTTCATCCCCTTCCCTTCTCCTCTTTTCTGGGTTAGCTCCAAGAACAGTCATTACGGTAAAAAAAAGTCTCCCAAAAATGTTATCATAGACACATAGGAGTAAACTGCAAGAGCCTACCAGCAGGTCCTCATCATAGATTTTCCATTTTAAGATTATATATACTCATCGATAAAATTAAATTTTCTAATGATTAAAGTTTACATTTTGAAAATATTATCATACATTTATTCTGCTGCAAGTTCTTCACGAGATACAAGTATATGAATATTTTCTCCCAATCTGTGACTTGAGTTTTCATTTTTTAAATTATATCTTTTGATGAGCATAAGTTAATTGCGATGAAGCATAATTCATCTATTTTTTCTTGTATGGTTAGTGGTTTTTTTGGTATCCTGTCCAAGACATTTTTCCTTTCCCCAAGGTTATAAAGATATTTACTTAATGTTTTCTTTTAAAAATGTACAGTTTGAAGGCAAGGAGTATATGCCTTCTGTTCAATTTTGCTGTGAATCTAAAACTCTAAAAAAAAAATTGTATAGTCTTACCTTATAAAAAAGTTTACTTTTTTGTATGATATATTTAAAATTACTTTTTTGTCCTGTGAGAGGTAGATATGAGGTTCATTTTTTAATATGGGTATCCATTAATTCCAGTACTATTTATTGAAACGGCTTTCTTTTCTCCATTGAATTGCTTTTGCACCTCTGTCAAAAAATCAATTTAGTGTATATGTGTGGGTTTATTTCTGGACTTTCTATCCATTCCATTGATCTATTTGTCTACCCTGACACCCAAACACACTTGCTTGATTACTGCAGATTTATAGAAAATCTTGAAGGCAGATAGTACAAATTCTCCCACCTTCCACTTTGTTCTTCTTTTTCAAGATTGTTTTGGCTATTCCAGTTTGTCTGAATTCCAGTGTAAATTTTAGCATCACTTGTCAATTTCTAAAAAAGATACATGTTGGAATTTTGATTGGGATTATGATGTGTATACAGATCAATCCAGGGAGAAATAACATCTTAACATATCTTACCATCGATTTAAGTCTTCTTCCATTTTTCTTCAGCAGTTCTTAACTTTTATTTTAGATGCAAGGGTACATATGCAGGTTTGTAATAAAGGTAAACTTGTGTCATGTGGGTTCACTACACAGGCTATTTTGTCACTCAGGTATTAAGCCTAGTACCCAGTAGTTATTTTTTTCCTGATCCTCTCTCTCCTTGCACCTTCCATCCTCAAGTAGGCCCCAGTGTTTGCTGTTCCCCTCTTTGTGTCCATGTATTCTCATTATTTAGCTCCCACTTATGAGTGAGAACATGCAGTGTTTAGTTTTCTGTTCCTGCGTAAGTCTGAGAAAGATAATGGCCTCCAGCTCCATCCATGTTCCCACAAAAGACACAATCTCATTCCTTTTTATGGCTGCATAGTATTCCATAGTGTATATGTACCACATTTTCTCTATCCAATCTGTCACTGATGGCCATTTAGGTTGATTTAACGTCTTTGCTATTGTGAATAGTGCTGCAATAAACATACTTGTTCATGTGTCTTTATGGTAGAATGATTTATGTTCCTTTGGGTATATATTCAGCAGTGGAATTGCTGGGTAGAATAGCAGTTCTATTTTTAGCTCTTTGAGGAACCAACACACTGCTTTCCACAATGGTTGAACTAATTTGCAGTCCCACGGACAGTGTACAAGCATTCTGTTTTCTATGCAACCTCACCAGTATCTATTGTTATTTGACTTTTTATTAATAGTCATTCTGATTGGTGAGAGATGGTATCTGTATGTGGTTTTATGTGCATTTCTCTAATGATCAGTGACACTCAGCTTCTTTTCATATGCTTGTTGGCTTCATGTATTCACATGGCTGTGAAAGCAATTCTTTCAGGGCAGATACTACATATATTGTAATTTGTTCCTAAGTATTTTATAGTTTTTAGATGTCATTATAAATGACATTTAAGAATTTTAGGCCGGGCGCGGTGGCTCAAGCCTGTAATCCCAGCACTTTGGGGGGCCGAGACGGGCGGATCACGAGGTCAGAAGATCGAGGCCATCCTGGCTAACACGGTGAAACCCCGCCTCTACTAAAAAATACAAAAAAAAAAAAACTAGCCAGGCGAGGTGGCGGGCGCCTGTAGTCCCAGCTACTCGGGAGACTGAGGCAGGAGAATGGCGTGAACCTGGGAGGCGGAGCTTGCAGTGAGCCGAGATCCGGCCACTGCACTCCAGCCTGGGCGACAGCGCGAGACTCCGTCTCAAAAAAAAAGAAAAAAAAAAAGAATTTTAATTTTCAGTTCATTGTTCCAATTGTTCATGTAGAACAGAACTATTTTTGTATATTGTTTTTGTATTATGAAACTTCGTTAAATTCACTTATTATTTTAATAGTGTATTTATAGGTTCTTTAGGATTTTCTATGCACACAATCTTACCATCTGCAAATAAAGACAGTGTAAGCCCATTTTTTTCCAATCTAGATATCATTTCTTTATTTTTATGATCTTATTGCACTGGTTAGGACTTCTAGTACAATATTGAATAGAAGTATAGAAGTAGAAAGAATGGACATTCTTGCCCAGCTCTTGATCTTAAGAGAAAATAATTTATCCTTTCAACATTAAGTATGATACCAGCTATAGAATTTTTGTAGACGTTTCCTTCTATTAATGAATTGCTGAAGGCCATTATTATGTTTGGATTTTGGATTTTGTCAAATGCTTTTTGCTGATCTAAGGACTTATAACCGGAATACATTAAGAACTCCTAAAAATCAATTAAAAAATTAAAAAATGGACAAAATATTTGAATAGACACTTCACAGAGGAAGATACACGGATGGCCAATAAGAACATAAAGAAGTGTTACATCATATTATTAGGGAGATGAAAATTAAAATCACAGTGAGATACCAATACATATGTACTAGAATAGCTGAAACTAAAAAGACTGAGAATATCAAAAGGTAGCTGGAACACAGAAGAACCAAACACCCACCCACAGCTGGTAGGACTGTGAAATAGTAAAGCCACTTTGGACATCTGTTTGGAAGCTTCTTGTAAAACTTACGCATCCACCTTATGACTGAGAAATTATACTCCTGTGTACTAGCTAGGAGAAATGAAAACATGTTCACAAAAAGAGTTATGCAAGTATGTTTATAGTAAAAATATTCATTACACCAAAAAAGTGAAAACAGCCTAAATACAATTTGGAGTAAATAGATTGTGGTATTTTAATAAAATACAGTATTATTTACCAACAAAAATAAACTAATACCTACAATAATATGAAAAAATCTCTGCAACATTGTAGCGAATGAAAGTTGCCACACACAAAAAAATACATATTCTGTAGAATTTCATCTATGTGATGCTAAAAAACATGAACCAACTAATCTCTGGTGACAGGTGCTAGATGGTGTTTGCGTCTGGTGGTGGTAAAGGAAGAGGTAATGGCTGGAAAAGTGCACAAAGCATCTTCTGAGGTGTTGGCAATGTTGCATGCTTTGGCAGAGATGAGGATTTCACGGATATATGTGTTTGTCACAACTTGTCAAATGGTTCATTTAAGACCTCTGTATTTTTCCTCTATGTAATTTATATTTCAATAAGGAAAAATAAGTGGCATAAAAGATACAAAACTTTTAAAGTTGTAAATAGGAAATTATAGTATCCTCTTGTGAGACTGTCATTATGTATTTGGTAAGGATCTTGCTGATGACATTTATCCATTTCTTTGGACACTGCTTTATTCTCTGTGTTGAATAACTTGCCAGAAAAGAAAAAAATAGATAATTAGATATCTACATATAATATTACCACAACCATATAACAATAGTTTTATGAAATTGTGTTATTTCAGTTTTATTTTTTTATTAGTATAAATTTAAGGGGTACAAGTGCAGTTTTGTTACATGGATATATTGCATAGTGGTGAAGTTTGAGCTTTTAGTGTAACCATCATATGAATAATGTACATTGTACCCATTAAGCAATTCCTCATCTCACATCCTACTTCTACCCAATTCCTCATCCTACACCCTGCTCTACCCTCCCACCGTTTTGAGTCTCCAATGACTATTATTCCACACTCTATGTGCATGTGTACACATTAATTAGCTTCCACTCACAAGTGGGAACATGCACTATTTGACTTTCTTTTCTTGAGCTGTTTCACTTAGAATAATGGCCTCCAGAGGGCGCAGTGGCTCATGCTTGTAAGCCCAGAACTTTGGGAAGCTGAGGTGAGTGGATCACTTGAGGTCAGCAGCTTGAGACCAGCCTGGCCAACATGGAGAAACCCTGTCTCTACTAAAAATACAAAAATTAGTTGGGCGTGGTGACAGGCGCCTGTAATCCCAGCTACTCGGGAGGCTGAGGCAAGAGAATCGCTTGAACCTGAGAGGTAGGGTTACAGTGAGACAAGAACGTGCTATTGCACTTCAGTCTTGGTGACAGAGCAAGACTGTGTCTCAAATACATAAATTAAAAAAAAAAGTTCAAAAATTTAAAAAAAGATAATGGCTTCCAGATCCATCCATGTTGCTGTAAAAGACACTATTTCATTCTTTTTTTATGGCTGAATAGTATTCTACATTTTCTTTATTATCTGTCAACGTACATTTAGCTTTATTCCATATCTTTGCTATAGTGAATACTGCTGCCATAAACATATGAATGCAAGTATCTTTTTGATGTAGTGATGTCTTTTCCTTTGGATATAAACCCAGTAGCGCGACTGCTGAATTGAATGGTAGTTTTATTTTTAGTCCTTTGAGAAATCTCTATATTCTTTTCCACATGGCTTAAACTAATTTACATTCCCACCAAAAATGTATAAACATTCCCTTTTGTTTCCCCCACATCCTCACCAATATCTGTTATTTTTTGACTGTTTAATTAGAGCCATTCTGACTGGTGTAAGATAATATCTCATTGTGGTTTTAATTTACATTTCTCTGATGATTAGTGATGTTGAACAGTTTTTCATATGCTTAATGGGGTTTGTCTTCTTTTGAAAAATGTCTGTTCATGTCCTTTGCCTACTTTTTAATAGGGGTTATTTCTTTGTTGTTGTTGAGTTGTTCGAGTTCTTTGTAAATTCTGGGTGACAGTCCCCTGTTAGATATGTAGTTTGCATATATTTTCTCCCATTCTGTAGGCCCTCTGTTATTCCAATTATTTCATTTGCTGTGTAGAGGCTTTTTATTTTAAGTCCCATTTGTCCATTTTTGGTTTTGTTGCATTTGCTTTGAGGTCTTTGTCATAATTATTTTTGCCTAGATTAATGCCCAGAAGAGTTTTCCTTACATTTTTTTCTAGTGTTTTTATAGTTTCAGATCTTACATTTAAATCTTTGATGAATGATTTTGGGTAGCATTTTTAAATATGGTTAGTGATAGGAGTACAATTCAATTTTTATGCATATGGCAATCCAATCATCCCAGCACTATTTATTGAAAAAGGTGCCCTTGTTCTAGTGTATGCTTTTCGTCAATTTTGTCAAAGGTCAGTTGGCTGTAGATAAGTGGCTTTATTTCTGGGTTCTCCATTCTGTTCCATTGATCCGTATGTCTATTTTTATACCAGTACCATGCTGTTTTTGTTACTACAGCCTAATTGTATCATTTGAGGTCAGGTAATGTGATGACTCCAGCTTTGTTCTTTTTGTCAAATTTGCTTTGGCTATTAGGACTCTTTTTTGGTTCCATATGAATTTTAGAATTGTTTTATCAATAACTGAGAATGATGTATCTGGTCATATGGATATAATTTTGGTTTCTACTATCAAAACAAATCCTTGTTTTCAGAGTTGCTGTACAACCACCATGACAGAATTTCTGATTTTAACCTAATGAGAGCCTTTTAATGAGCACAGATTATGTTCATTTATTAATATCACCAATATGTATTTCATCATTTTTTAATACCTACTGAAAGTACAGCAATTTGGCAGGTTTATTGTTTTCTTCTAAAATGACTGCTGCTATTCTTAAAAGGATCTAGCTGGAATTTTAATTATACATTGACTTTCTTTTTTCCTCCTAAATAAGGACACAACAGGTAATTCATGCAATTTAATTCTATAAACATGTAGCATTGTGTTAGGTGCTTCAAAACTCCAGAATGAATAAGATATTATCTTTCTTTCAAAATGCTTGTAATGACCTGCAGCAATGGACAAGAAGATATACAATTAAAAGAAAATGCAGTACTTGCAATACTAGTTATAGGAACCATGGGCTGTAAGAAAAAGAAAAGGAGTGACTTGATTTTCCTGGAGGCCAAGGAAGAGGGTCATAGACAGCCTTACAAAAGAAGTGACATTTAAGGTAGATCCTAAAAATATATTAATGATTGATCAATATGTTCAATTCGGCTACCATGCCATTACTCTTACATGGTAGACATTGCGTTAGGCACTGGCACACAGCCTGGGTTCTAGGCCCTCAAGAAGCTTATAATCTAGGCATATTTTGCCAAGTCAAGAAGGCATAAAGGTTGCTCACCTGTCTATCTCACTCCTTCTATTCTGACTTTTTCCATGTTATTTTTACCAAACTAGACTCACACATAAAAAAGGAACTTTAAGTTCAAAGGTTGTTTCTTTACACATTCTTTTCATTTCTGATGTAACAGAAAAAGTAATGGTTTGGTAAGTCAAGTGACTACTAATTCTTAATGTTACCAATAAGCTTTTTTCTTTCAACATTCATGTAGTCATTAATTCACTTTTTCAATCAATGTTTATTAAGGCCTTACCGTGTTCAGTGCATGTCTAGGGAACTGGCATACAAAGATGGATAAGAAAAGTGAGGTTATTTTCTAGTAAACGAAGAGGACTTACAAAAATACAACTGCAATGTGACACTGGTTACAACTAAGGTTCAAAAAGAGAAGGAGACATTAATTCTATTGTAAAGGTCAGGGCATAGCTCAAAGAGAAAGTGATGCTTGAGAACTGGAAAGCCATTCCAGATGTCAGGAACAGCGTGTAGAAATGCATGCAGATCCCAAGTGATCATTAGTTTTTAGCCTCTGCTGTTTTTCTTTCACAACTGGTATTTAGGAGTCCTGTTCTCATCCCAAGCACCAAACAGTGAATACATTTTCTTCCACGCTATTCCAGTTGTAAAATTTGCTGTTCAAATATTGGACTGTTCAATTTCTTTCATGTTTCTTAGCAAGAATGTCAACATAACTCTTATTTCCCATAACTAAAAGTTCCAAATACTAATATTTTATTTTCTAAAATCACTAAAATATATACATTGCCTCCAACTCCATAGATGCATTTCTGGATAAAGTTATATTTGCAATTATATTTTCATTTTGGTAATCTTCACAAGCCCATAGTTAAAACCTTTGGAGCCAGATGTATGGATTTAAAAATATCTTTGGATTTAAAAATATCTTTTGGATTTTAGAAAAGTAAGATGGTACATATACCAAATTTTAACAAACACTCCCTCTCCAGCCCCAGCAAGGTGTGGGGTAACAATCTGGAATCAAGCACATTAATCTCTCTGTAGTAAACACTTAAATGTTCTCTAAGAGGAATAAAGATTATAGCAAGTCTCACATCAGTTCAGGCCAGGTTTTCTGCTGAATGAATTATGTAAAACCATTTGGTTTCAGCATTTTTTGAATTTCAGATTTGTTAATGAGGGATTATGGAACTGTATTGTAATTATTTTCATTGGACAGTTTTATAAAAAAGGTTTAGAGAGATTAAGTAACTTGCCCAAGTTGTCTAGCTAATAAGGAAGCTTCACATAAACCCAGCAGTCTTACTCTCTGCTAATAACTGCTGTCCTACATGCGGTTTCTCCATTGGGTATTTCCAACCTCTGGCCGTTCGGAAACGAGTGTGATGCTTCTCTGGCACTCCTCTCTTGCCTCTTTTATTTCACTTCTTTTCCAACTCAAAATTATTTATTGTTTACTTTCTCCATCAAGAGAAGCTTGTGTTCTGCTCATTGCTGACTTCTCCATCTCTCACTTTTCTATTGCTATTCTTTTTTTCATTCATTTTGGCAATGCAGATTTTTGGATCCCTCCATGAGAATTTACGATGTTAAAATGCAGATTCTCAACACACCTCCGACCCACTGACTCAGGGTCAATGCTGGTGGGGCCTGGGAACCTACATTTCTCACGAGCATGCTGCATGGTTTTCAAGCACCAAGAGTTTGACATCAATAGCTCTGTGTTGTGCCAAAGCTGATGACTGTTCTTCTCAGGAATTTGCTCTTCTTGCAGGCACAGATTAAAATGGCTTGCACCATAAGTCTACTAAAACCTAACTACCTGCCCTTCAACAGCCACCTGAAGAAACACTGCTATGGCAGTTTGATCAGTTAATAAGTAAGGTAAGCATAAGGAGAGTATATTAATATGTTAATTACTTGAAAGATAACATGACATACTTGGCCAAATCCTTGTTTCCATAGCCCAAGTCTCATTTTCTCTCCATTGTCAAACACTGCACTGTAATGGGTTTCTTCTAAATATCTATTCTGGTTTATTGTAGCCTGACCTATGAGTGAATATCAGAGTAGCAATTGTACTTTCCAAACAAAATTTTCCTGTGTAAAGAAGCCAGATACTTCTAGAGTATCTTTCTACAAAGGGTCTACATTTTCTCTCATCTCCTTATAGTATGCAGACACTGTGAGGACCAGAATACTATTCTTTAGCTAATAAAAGGACAATACGAGTTATTTTCAAACACACACACACACACACACACACACACACAACAGCAGCAGCAACATTAAGAGAGAACGATTAGGAAATCACCTGTATCCTAGATCCAGAGTACTTTGATTCACTATTAGGGATATTAATCTAAAGGGAATAATCATCTATTGTTTTAGTCATGTCAGCCTGCATTGGAGAATCCAGAAGCATAAATCTATTACCAGACCATCTGCTTATTCCTCAAGTTAGTGTTGAGAAATGAATCACTGATATAATCACATAGAGAAATCTTGCTTTTTTTTTTAACAAATGATAATGCTGAAAATTACACTTACAATTTTGATGAAAGCTGAGCCTGACAAAATAAAGTCTGAATCTCGATTCAAACTATTACCAAATCAATTTCCATTTATGTCATTGACACAAGTGCCTTCATCATTACCCATCTTTTATTTGAGTATGTAAGTTTTGAAATGAGTGTGAAAATCCTTTAAAGACAAAACATGACAGTGCAATGCAGCTACTTAACATTTCAGCTCACATGGCAACCATCCAAATTTGAGACAATGATTTTATAGATGGTCATAAACTATCATGTCAGAGACAATTTCCTTGAGATATTTACATTGAATGAATGTAAAGCTGTTTGTGAATTTTTTTTAGTTATAAACAACCTTAGGTATTGATAGTCATTGATAAAGGCAAGAACATTCACTGTCTAAATACTGCAGAGTCAGTTTATGATAATATGATTAGTTACACTAATAATGCTGCTTAGGCACTATCTGGCTAATTACAATATTATAAATATTAATGTCACAGTCTTTCTGTTTGATTGCCACTCATGGAGTCATTCATCATGACATTTTCCTGGAACCCACATTGTAAGATTTTGTTTCTTTCCTCCTTTTCTTTTTTCATTACTGGACTTGCAATCATACACATTACTCTTGAAGAAGGTTTTTTTTTTTTTTTTTGTTATCTATTAGGAGTGGGAAAGTGATATTTTCTGCTAAAGCTAGCCAAATATAAGTCAATTATATGATGTTTCTCTTATTCTTTCTGAGTCCCTAACCCAGTCATCCAAGGCAGAGTACTCAGGGCTTTTGTTTTCCATTCTTTTCCATGTGACCTGCTTCAAGTTAAGATTCATTTGAATTATTAAATGCTTCCTTAAAGAATCTTTTTATACTGCCTCTCTTTTTTTAAAGTTAATTATTGATGTAGTGACAAGCTGAAAAGACTAAGAATTATAATTTTTTCCTCCCTTCACTGAGGGCTCAAGAAATGTCTTCTGACAATGGTTGTCTATTTAGAATAATACAAAGGAAATACAAAGGCAAAATGCTGAATGTTGTTTTAGCAGAGTTGCTAAAATCACTGTATTACAGAAAATGTAAATGTAGTGTATATTTCTTGGAAAATAGCAGTTAGTGAGAAAGTTGGGACATAACCTTTTGAGCCCAGGTTTAACAACACAGCAGAAGGAGTTACAAAAGATACTGATTAGATGTTAATTTTAAAAACTTCCTTACATTATTCAAGACTACAGTGATTTGATTGTCTTGAAAACAGAAAGGTTAATTTCCAGAAAGCATAAAGAAATCTCCAGACTCCTACTGTAAAGAATGCCAGTCATTACCACAGTAAGCCAGAATTTGGAGGCACTTTACACTGCAAACTTGTCTTTTCCTTTTATATAATTTTGTGTTGTATTGGTTTTATAAAAAGGTAACTCACAGACCCATCATACGCCTGTAATCAAGTCTCCTTCAGAAAGAGTACACTGAGGAAATCACATCCACCAGCCACTGTGTTTCCTTTGTTAGTGAGAATGTGAGATGGTAAATAAGATCTGAAATTGAAACTGACCAAGGCTGAATTCTTAGGAATAACACAGGAGATTTAAGCACATACCTTGTCCATGAGTTCAGCTATACGTGGAACTGGTTTCCCTTTCTGGTGACTCACAGTAGCTGGACTCTGTCCATCCCAGTCTTGTAGTTCTTCGATGCTTTTCAGATAAAGCAGGGCTTTGAGGCCAGTGCAGTAGTCTTCAATCACAGTGAAATCCTGATTCTGAATGGCACTGCATACCTAGAAAAGATGGAGCAGTCAACCAAGTGTCAAACCAAGAGATAATTCTCCAAACAAATTCACTTTTATTTGATTCAACAAATATTTATTTTATGTCCCAGGCACTGTTTGAGGCATGATGGATCAGGTGCTGTCTGGAGGTGGGGGTGGTGGGGAGGAATGGACCGAAAAGGAACACAAGGAAACTTCCAGGGACAATGAACATTTTCATAAACTTGCAATGGTAATGGTGTCACAGGTATATACAAGTTCCAAAATTTATTAAGTTGTATACTTTAAATAATTATATGTCAGGCTCAAGGAGTCAAATTTGGCACAACATAATAAAGGACAATTTACTCATTGTCCCTCCATTGGGATGTGCTGCCTGCAGGCAGTTCTCATGTCTGAAGGTGGTCAAACTGAGGCTGGACTGCTGTTCATTCATTTCACTTGACCATCACTTACCCCTGACTCTGTCTCCCTCCTCATCTGCTATTGTTCTCCTTGTTGTCAACTATGATCCAGTCACCCAAGTCTTTCCTCTCTTCCTCAAAAAACCAAAGAAAACAAAAAAAGGACAACAACAACAAAAAAACAAAGCCATAGTCTTTCCTTGCCTTAGGATCTTTTCACAAGGCCTTCTCACTGGCTAGAAGGCCTTTCTTTTCCACACATGGCTAACTACCAACCATTCCTCAGGTCCATGGTAAATGCCCCTTCTTCAAGGAGGTCTCCAGGAGCCCAGAATAGATTATGGCCTTCTTTTAATCAGACATTTTTAACTTCTAATCATTGCATGATTATTCAGTTGACAACTTACTTCCCAATTAGACCAAAGTTTCAGAAGGGAAGAACTGCATTTATTTTGGTCACTATATTATCCCCAGTGACTAGGACAGTGTTTGTTAGTTAGTCTGCTGTCCACAAATATATGATGAGAGAATAATGATGATATGGTTTGGCTGTGTTCCCACCCAAATCTCATCTTCAAGTGTAGTTCCCACAATCCCCACGTGCGGTAGGAGGGACCTGGTGGGGGTAACTGAATCATGGGAGTGGTTATCTCCATGCTGTTCTCGTGATGGTGAGTGAGCTCTCACACAATCTGATGGTTTTATAAGGGGCTTTTCCCCTTTTGCTTGGCACTTCTCCTTCCTGCCACCATGTGATGAAGGATATGCCTGCTTCCCCTTCTGCTATGATTGTAAGTTTCCTGAGGCATCCCCAGAAATGTTGAACTGTGAGTCAATCAAACCTCTTTCCTTTGTAAATTACCCAGTCTCAGGTATATCTTTTTTTTTTTTTTGAGACTTCTCCTTCCTGCCACCATGTGATGAAGGATATGCCTGCTTCCCCTTCTGCTATGATTGTAAGTTTCCTGAGGCATCCCCAGAAATGTTGAACAAACCTCTTTCCTTTGTAAATTACCCAGTCTCAGGTATATCTTTTTTTTTTTTTGGAGTCTCACCCTGTCACCAGGCTGGAATGCAGCGGTGTGATCTTGGCTCACTGCAACCTCCACCTCCTGGGTTCAAGCGATTCTCCTGCCTCAGCTTCTTGAGTAGCTGGGATAACAGGCACACACCACCACGGCCAGCTAAGTTTTGTATTTTTAGTAGAGACGGGGTTTCACTATGCTGGCCAGGATGGTCTCAATCTCTTGACTCTGTGATCCACCTGCCTCAGCCTCCCAAAGTGCTGGGATTACAGGCGTGACCCACTATGCCTGGCCTCAGGTGTACCTTTATTAGCAGCATGAGAATGGACTATTACAAATGATTAAACAGAAAAGAAAACTAAAATAAAAAATTCTGGAGTTAAGGAAGTGTGAATCAGAGAAATTAAAGTTCTTCCACTAAAAAACCCCTGGGGATTCTGTGACTGTGGCTGGGATTTAAGTTAAAGCTTGAAGAATGTGGATTTAGATAACTGCTTCTAGGTTGATTATTTCCAAAGATATCCCTCCAATTATGATATCACATGTAGACTCCAGAGATTCATTCACAACTTCTCCTATAGAACCTCATCATCAACATGGCCCAACATCACATCAAATTCAAAATTTACAACATGGATTCAACATCCTTCCTAATTTATATTTCAAATTCAACCAATGAAGCAACCATTAAAACAAAACTGAGCAAAGAAAAACTCATTTCTATCCTATTTTCCCAGGCATTGAATATCTGGTATATACCAGGGTGTCTGGCAATGGTAGCCAACAAAGAAAAATCATGTCATGCATGAATGAAAATGAAGGAAATGCATGAAAACAGAATAATAAGATTCTATTTCAAAGACTCTTAAAGCCTTTTGGGTCTTTGATTAAATACATTTTATCGTAAGCCTCGTGCCTAGCATGCTACCTGATACCTCACTGTTGCTAGGTTGGTTGAGATAATTTATTGAAAACATACTAGGAGGTATACATACTAGGAAGTATATATATGTGTGTGTGTGTGTGTGTGTGTGTATATATATATATATATGCCTAGAGTTCTCAGCAAGGAGTGGTAAGTGATTCCATGATATGTACCTTAAAAAAAAGGCCAAGTATGAAATTCTGGGAATGCTAGCACTTAAAAGGAAGGTTAAGGAAGATGATTGTGAGGGACACCAAGCAGAAGAGATCCAAGAGAGTTAAGTCAGGTGCTGCAGATGCAGAAAGCACAGGAATGTCAGAGCTTAAAGTGATGACTGGATGTAGCACTCGGCAATATACCAGATAACGTCTACGTTTATAGGAGAGATCTGCAATGGAGTAGAAGCCGGTTTATTTTGGTGGGCTGAGGAATGGATGAGGGATGATGAAATAAAGATATGCAGCCAGGTCACGTTTATAAGAAGTTTGGCTCCTGTAAGAGGAAGAGGCAAGCTGGGGGTATAGGTTACAGGGTTTTGCATTTTGTTTTTTACTTTTATTTCTGAGATAGAGACTTGCTCTGTCACAGGCTAGAGTGCAGTGATGCAATCATAGCTCAGTGTAGCCTCAACCTCCTGAGCTCAAGCAATCCTCTCACCTCAGCTTCCCGAGTAGCTAGGACTACAGGCACACACCACCATGCTTGGGTAACTTTTTTGGTATTAACTTATTTATTTAATGTTTTTTTCTTATAGAGATGAGGTTTTGCCATATTGCCCAGGCTGTTCTCAAACTCCTGAGCTCAAGCAATCCGCCCACCTGGCCTCCCCCAAATGCTGGGATTACAGGCGTGAACCTCCATGCTTGGCCCACATTTTATTTTTTTAAAGAATGAAAATAATTATGTTTTAAGGATATACAGTTATTTTACATTTCAGAATAGGATAGATTGATTTCTGTGTATGAGATTTCTGTCAAAATTGGCTGAACGACTATGTGATAACAATGAAACAATGCAATATCTAACATGATGTGGGCTCTTCTTATGGGCCAGGCACTTTGTTAGCACTTTTAAATATATTATCTTCTTTAGTCCTCAAGATAACCCTAAAAGATAGGTTTAATTTTCAGCCCCATTTTACAGATGAGGAAACTGAGTCTTAGGAAAGTTAAATGACTTGCTCCAGGCCCCGTGGTTAGAAAGTGGTGGCACCAGAATTCCTGACCATACAATACAATATGACCTAGATAACAGAGGAACAACTTTTAATATAACTACAAATACTTTTCTTCACCTATTGCATGGACCAAACACATATGTTTTTAAAAATTTAATCAGGTTATCTTCAACTGAAACATAGCTCTGGTTTTAAAAAATCCATGCTTTTAGAAAAAAAAAATGTCAGTGTTTTCAATTTACCTTCTTACTTGTACAGTATGAGTAAGAATAACAGCAAGCCAAAACCAAAATGCAGAAACAAAAAACCCTTCATCTTCTATTCTCAAGTGCTGCATGTTAGTACAATGTAGAAAAGAGTATAGAATAACTACTAAATATGAACAAGAACATTTTCTAGGAAGCCTATTTACATTAGGAAAAAAGTCTGTTTCTCAGGAGGAACAATTTGAACATTAATTAGGCCTGTTATAACTTTCTTAGAGTTGGTGGTAGTTTTTTTTTCTCACAACAATTATAAGGAACATCATTATCATTTCCTCCACAGGGGTATTTTTTTTCTTTTGACTATAAAAGTCAACTGATGCTTTACTTAATCCTCTCTGCTCACTCTGAGATCCTATTTTTTGTAGTATATGCTGATGGGGATACTTTACTATAGTCTTAAAATAGTTCACCATGTGAACATAAGAAATCAGATTTTGAAAATCACATAATGTCATGTACTTTATGAGATTTTCATGATTATTGTAAAATCCTGCTGCTAAAAGGAATCTAGAAATACTCTGCAAGGGATGAACAGTAAAGTATAATCTAAATCATCCCTGATGTTTCCAGGAAGAAGATACAAAAGTTATGAATTCTCTCAATCCTCACACATGGCACAATTTGTATACAGTAGATTCAGCCAAGGAGTGGAGTGATCAAAATGTAGACTTGGTGTCTTTTAACTGTAGAAGAACATGGGAGGACCCAAGGCTAAGAAAACTCCCTCTTTCCCACCCACTTGTAGGCTCTTTTCATGCAGTGTTAGTGTTCCACATATTTGGGAGTTATACTGAGAATGTGAACTGAACGCAAAACCTGAAAAGGGGGGAGAGACTACAAGATACTTAGTGAGCAAGACTGCGATATTGTGCAATGCTGGAAGCCCTAGAATCCACCATGAGACACAAGTGCTGGAGGGGACCACTTCAGATATACTTAATCACATGGCAAATGTCACACCATTTACGTACCTTTCTGAAATGAGTAGTTTAATTTTTACTTCCAGTAAGATTAAACCTCCTAATTTGCCTGATAGAATTTCTGCAAGTAGGAACTTTGCACATTGGTATTTTCTTTTAAAATTTTATTGTACATACAAATCAGGTGGGGATCTTTTTAAAACACAGATTGTGGTTCTGTAGCTTTGGAGTGGGATCCTGGAGTGAGATCCTGCATTGGCCAAATTTTCAGGGGATGCTGCTGCTGCTGCTCTGGACCACACTTAGAACAGTGAAGTCGTAAGCACCGGCAGGGGTGAATCTCATCTCAACTGAAATGCTGACTGCAAAAAAAAATTCTTCTAAACAAATAGGTTTCTTCTTAATTTTTACTATTAGATTATATCAACATTTTCCTAGCCTTTTAAAGAATGCACTACTTATAATAAGAAGTCATGTTTGAAGAAACAAGAATAATTTGCTGATTAAATAGTAATAAGACTAAAAATAAATCTTAAGATGCAAGTGCACCATTGAGAATAGCTTTGCCCATGGGTTTGATCTCAGGAAATGGAATTACTCAGAAAGATGCCTTGTCCTTGCCTAACCTTTATACTCCATTGAGGGCCTTATCTCTATCTCAAAGGTCAACAGTTCCTGTTAAAACTCCAAACATGTAGCTGCTATGTCTAAATGGGTGTATTTTATATGACATCTCTTAATTGTTTGTTTAACAGCTCTGATTAGGACTCTTAATAGCTGTTAACATGTTTGCTTCGTATAATTTGTAAGTTCTTTATGGTGAAGGCTGGTTTATCTTTCTTCACAGCAGGGCATCAGGTGCCATTATAAGGATCGTTGCCACCATTAATTATTTCTATAAGTGTGAATATCTCTATAGTGAGCTATTTTAAAGAGAGGCCCCTAGATTCTCAGCAGGACCAGGCCTATGCAGGAGCTGAGTAGGTGGTGGCCCCCTGTGCAGTGTGATTTGACGTGTGCCATAAAGCGCCTAATAGTCTCCTCCAGGGGTCTGACACAATGCCCTGAATTTTTACTTTAGGTGCAGGCGCATTTAATCGAGGCCCGCCTGTGCAGAGCAACTGTACAAATACCTGGATGGTGACAGAGGGTTGTGGGGAGCTATTCTTTTCTCATTATTTCTCATAAAATGAGATTAGCTAGATTATCAGTAAATTACCTATTTACGGAGATTTACGTCTTCCAAATCTTCTTTACATACATTATTTCTTTCAGTACTCAAAATAAACCTGACTTAGGCAGGAGAGGGAGTAATATTCTTACTTGAAAAATGGAAAGAGCTTGGACTTGAAGTCCTGTTTCTTAAAGTCAGTCTTGTGGTTTCTATGCCATATTAAGTTAAGAGGCTGAGAGAATGCACACAGAAGTCAAGCAGAATTGAGTTCCAATTACATCTTAGCTGCGTAATCATGAGCATTTTTTTTTTCACTTAAAAATGGAGATTAAATACTTAGCACATAGGAAACTAAAAGGCAACATACTTAAATGCTTAAAATAGTAGCTTGTACTCAGCTAGATTGGCACCAAAATTAAATTTCATAATATGAATAAATCATTAGGGCATAAATTAGGCAGGATATAATTTTTTTAATGTAATAAGTTTTTGGTCAAATGTTGCAGAGGAAGACCACGGACCTTATTTTTTTTTTTTTTTGCATTAAATAATGATCTCAAAAAAAAAAAAAGCTTTGGTTTTGTTGTCAGAAGACTCAGGTCTGAGACCCAACTCTGTCATCTGGCAGCTGTGTAACTAGGGCTAGTCATTTAGCTTGTTGAGTTTCCTCTCCCTCCTTTAAATCTGAAAAAGGAGGATGATAACATCTTACTGTTGTGAAGATTAAATTATATCATGAAGGTGGAAGTCCTGTGGAAATTATAAAGCTTAGACAGAATGGTACCAAACCTCATAGGTATTGTAGAATTTCAGGTAGTCTAGAATTTCAAGTGCCTGGCAGAGGCCAAAATGGGAAGTTTTGCCTGTTAAAAAGAAGCTAACTTCATCTGAAAAGTAAAAGAAATTTACAAAGAAGCTATCAAATAAAATCTAAATTAGATTCAAAATATTTATCCCAGGCAAATAATCTGGCAAAGAACAGTTCTACAAAAGTAGAACACCCTGAGACTGGCACATGTTTTTGTGTAATCAAACAGCACATTTTTCAAATGCTATTTTAAAATACAACAAAGTTTAAAAATAGAGATCTTGATCTATTAAACACAACTCAGATAAACCCATGACCATAATTATCCCTTTTTACTTCTTATCACACAGGTGGACAAACTACATTTCAGGACTTAGAAATATGTGCCTTCAGGTTATATGAAAGTAAAATATATGTTTACAATTTAAGTCTAAAGTTGTCTCAAAGTTACTGTAAATTCATTAGTAAAAGTTCTATTGGAGAATTACTACATTTAAGCAAAAATGGAAATTCTTCTGCAATGGTTATCACATTATAAATTGCATTAATAAATGAGCTGTATGTATCTGGAAGAGGTTTAAGAAGCCTCCCATGAATGTGGTTCATATATGAAACATTGCATAAGAAGGGTTGTTCATCCAATCCTTAAAACTTTTTCAGGAAAAAGAAGATTATATTATCTCTTCTTACTAACCTACTTTGATAAACACATATTTTGTTTAAATATATTTTGTTTAAACTATGCAAAACATCTGCAATATTTTATATAGCACTTTATAGTTTTCAAAGCATGCTGTCAAAAAGAAATATCTATAGAATAATTTACAGTTTTCAAAGCATAGTGACAAACAAGATTAAAGGGAATTTAGCCTTTTTTTCAGACCAGCCTCCTCATTTCAGAGATTAGGAGTCCAGAATGGCTAAATGATCTGTCCATGGTACACAGCTAGTTGGAGGCAGTACTGGCAGACCTGCCTGGTTTGAAGCTCTTTCTGCTACAACACTGCCTGTCAATATCATCGTACTTATTCCATACATCAGTTCTAAGAGAAAGAGAAGGTGCTATGAATTGTTTAGTAAGTGAGGAAACTGAAACCAAACATTGAATGCAATGCCCAAAATCAAGATTAGTAACTGGGAGGGCCAACGTAAGACTCAGAATTTCTGACCTCCACAGAGCTTCTTAACTTTTCTTTGTATTATTATTTCCATAAATTTCAAAGTCTTAAATGAGATGAAAGTCTTACATATATAAACAAGCATATATTTATAATTTTCATAAAAAGAAGCAAAGTGATTTCATATTTATTATTATGACAGAAATCCACAGATTTTTTAACATTTAAGGTTTTAATATTTGGATGACCCACTTATGTTTTTTTTGTTTGTTTGTTTGTTTTTTATTTTATTTTTTTTGAGACGGAGTCTCACTCTGTTGCCCAAGCTGGAGTGCAGTGGCCGGATCTCAGCTCACTGCAAGCTCCGCCTCCCGGGTTCACGCCATTCTCCTGCCTCAGCCTCCCGAGTAGCTGGGACTACAGGCGCCCGCCACCTCGCCCGGCTAGTTTTTTGTTTTTTTTTAGTAGAGACGGGGTTTCATCGTGTTAGCCAGGATGGTCTCGATCTCCCGACCTTGTGATCCGCCCACCTCGGCCTCCCAAAGTGCTGGGATTACAGGCTTGAGCCACCGCGCCCGGCCAAAATTTCCTATGTTAAATGGAAACTAAATTTCTGCTGTCTTCAGATGGAAATACAGTTTCTAATTCTATCTGTCCACACCCACTGGTTAAAAACATCAGATTTTCTGAAGGCATGGAATCAATAATTACTCATGGAATTGAGTTCTGACCAGTACTGACAAACAGATGTAGGAAACTACATTGTACTTTAAAAATTGGTGTACAATACATATAGATAAAATATGAATTCAGAATAACAATATGCCCCTATGAGCTTTTGGTACTACATAAACATGGCATTCCTTACTAGAACTCATGAATAAAACACCAAAATTATAATTTTATAAAAATATAGGTTAAAAGACAGCCCCTGGAGATACATAGTAAATAGGGAACTAGATGGGGATATATTTGTATATTCACATATAACCACAAATCTTAGTTGTTCTATCATATTAGTTTCCATTTGTTGGAGCTGTACAACATCAAAGTCATGATGTCCCTATATATTGCATTTAGCAGTAATGTAACGGACTACGTGAAGAAATCAAAGTGAGAGTTTCTAAGTAGTTTCCTGGCAATTGAGACAGCAGGCTCTTTCATCTGCTCTGTAACTGTGGCAGTGCATTGATTTAAACTCCTTCTGAGATCTCAAATGCTTTTATATTCTTGGGTCTCTCAAGCAGCTTTTTTTTTTTTTTTTTTCCAAAGTGATAAAATTCTAGCATTCAGCAGAATACCATCTTGTTTCCCCCAAAAAGAGAGGGCTTATTTCAGCTTTGCTACGAAACTGTACAGGATCACTAAGTAAAATAGCTGTCCAAATGTCATTCTACTAAGAAATCTGGCTTTGAGTTCAGTTGTCTATGTTCTGACCACAGCAAATAGGATTGGGAAAAAAAGAACAACAAATGAATAGCCCCAGAGATGTTGTTTTTCAAAAGTTCAGTTCAGAAAAGTTGCCTAAATGGATAAGTAGTTCTGCTTATTAAATATTTTCAAAGTTGTTTTTAATTGCCACTCATTGATCAGTCCAAATGGTATAGGAGTCATTTATTTTGTAAATCATATATTTCTTCTCAGTTATAAGAGGACATTACTTATCCTCTTAAATGATACATTCTCTGATCAATTTTAAGTATATAAATTTCCCCCTATTCTTCCAATTAAGAAGGAACTTTATGGAGCTTGAAAGTCTATTTTTCAGTGTCACTCTGTGGTCATTCTTTAATTAATTTCTTAACCCAAGATCAGCTAAAGACAGACTGAAGAGAATAAAACGTTTTCAAGGTATATTATACTGAGATCCAAACCACATTTTGCCAGCTGGAATATAATCATCAATTCTCCAAGTATTTTCTCAAAGGCAGCATAGGTGATGGGCCACCCACTCGACTACTATTCAGAAGAGCATTTGTGAGACTGAGCTTCTCTGTTGCACTTTGTTGATGACACAACTTCACTGAAGATGGCCTGGGCTGATTAGTCAAAGGGCTGTGCCCTGCAGGCGAGACTGCCCCTGCCCCCTTCCTTGTATCTGTCCTTTACAAAGTGAGCTCCAACTGGACTCAGATCTCAATAATGACTGCAACCAATAATAATAAGAACCATACAGAGACACAGCACCTCTGTCTGCCTTTTATGCGACACTAGAGATAAAATGGGTGAGCCAGGTACAACATGTAGGGCCAAAGAATGGTGATTACTGTTCTGTCTCTTCAAAGATATTGCTGTTGATGGCTCTGCTTCCCAACGGGCATAAATACAAGACTCAAAAGACTGAGGTAACAACTGGAGTCTTCTATACACCAGGATCCTATGCAGTCCATTCTTTGGTTAGGAAGTGTGGTTGCAGTTTGAGGAAGCTTGGCCACTGCGCTTCAGAGGCAGTAGGATTTTTCTACTAACATGGTTTCTCACCATCAGGCTTTGGTGCTGCATGAATTACCACAGCAATTTTCAATTACTCTGCAGTAACACAGGTGGTGGTGTAAGGGTTTGCATGGAGCACTGTGCATGCTCAGCACCTCTCATGATAAAAGTGGGGCAAGAAAAGGAAACTAAACATCCAAACAATAGCTGTCAGATGACTCAAATCCTTAATTTTAGGCAATCTTTCTTTTTCAACAGAGTCAACACAGCTGGGAAAACTTGATTTATCGTATCATTTACTAAAATACCACATAGAGTTTGATCACAGAGGAGAAGAAGTCATAATGCCTAGAGAGAAAAAATCTATAGGGGAAAATTAACGCATGGAATTTTTTTCTGAACCCTGAAGATGGATGAAGGTTATGTGGTCACTCAATAACTAAGCAGACATTCACATTCCAAGAAAGAACAATTCGCATACAATGAGAGACATTTGTTAACATGAAAATAACATCTCAGATAGCCCTGACTACCTCTTAAAGCATTCACAATTCAGTAGTTGGTGTGACGGTTAATCTATAATTTATAAAAACACAAATTTGTGAGAGAGTACAATTTGGCTGTTATCAGTGAGTCAACAATTTTGACTGAGTTGCCAATGTATTCTGGGATACAAAAGTTATAGTTCAGTTGATTAAGAGTGAATAAACTATGTAAGAGTTAAGCGCTATAGGAAAAACAAAACAACCTTACCAATGTTGAAGTTAATATATGGTAAACACAGTGCATATTTATGGGAGGGCAAGAGAAGCAAAGCAATAAGGTTTGCATTTGTTAAAAGGAACTTTTAAAAATATTAAACTCATTTTTAATCCCTTTACCGTACATATGGAAAAATAAAAGCTCACAAAGTTTGTGGTTTTGCGGAAAGACGAGGAAAATAAATTGTATGCTAGTATTTTTTTGGCTTTTTGTTTTAATGAAGACCAAGAACCTAAAACTAAAATGCCTGGTCTTCAGCTACAAAAGATGAATCTACTGGAACGTGGTTACAGACGAACAAATGCAATGCCCAAAGAAGTAGTTTTATTTATGTCTTCTCACTAAAAGGGCACATATTTTATGATTTGCAACTATGACAACCAGAAGAAAATTACAAACACCAGTAAAAGTTCTAGAATGAGGGTTTTAGAAGGATGCTTAGAGATGAGCATATAATTTACCATTCAAACTGTGACACTTGAGAGTAAATGGGAAACTATTAATGAAAATACCAGGAGTAGCAGTATAAACTGGGATTGTCTTGTACCACTAGGACTTGTGATTTTCTTACTTAGAGGGTTTTTTTCTTTCTGCCTTTGTATTGGAGGGAGACTTTCACTTATCCTTCTGGAATGCATTCCAACATGCTCTGTCACTTTTGGTTTAGTTTAACATTCTGGTCTTTCAGACACTTATGCAGGCCTCAGAGCATTAACATTGGATCTAATTCACAAGGCTTTTATTACTTAGGTGGGGATTTGGAATCTTGGAAACCTGACTTGATCCAATAACAGGACCCAACTTGATCCTGTTATTGATCCAGATAATCTTAGATGTAAGCGTCCCTTTTGGCCTCCAACTGAAAAAAAAAACAACTAATAGACTTTGCTTTTTAGTACACTTTTAGATTTACAGAATAATTGGGCAGATAGTACATAGAGTTTCATATGCCCACACCACCCCCACACTCGGCACCTTCCCCATTATTAATATCTTGCATTAGATGGTACATCTGTTATAGTTAAAGCACCAATATTGATATGTTATTATTAAAGTTCATAGTTTATATTAAGATTCACCCTTTACATTGTACCTTTCTATGGTTTTTGACAAATGTATAATGACATGTATCGTCATTAGAGTTTTATACAGAATAGCTTCACTGCCCTAAAAATCTACTATGCTGTACATATTTATCCCTCTCACCGTCACCTCCCCCATCCCCTGGCAACTGCTGATCTTTTTTTCTGTCTTCATAGTTTTGCCTTTTCCAATATGCCATATAATTGAAATCATATATATGTAGCCTTTTCAGATTGACTTCTTTCACTTAGCAATATGCATTTCAGGTTGCTCCAGGTTGTTCTGCAGCAACAGAATCCATTCACCCACAGTTTTTTCAACTTTAGTAAGAACTTCATATCTTTTAAAATATAAAATCATTTTTCTATATAGCCAAAATAATATTTTCACAGTTAATAAAATAAATAATTCCTTAGTGTAATATGATATCCATAGTACAATTTCCATAATATTTTTATAGCTAGTTTATCCAAGCCTGGGTTCAATCCAGGACTGAATGCTGCATCCAATTGCTCTGTCCCTCGTTTCCTTTTATCTGGCACAGCCCCTTTTTCATTGCACCAGCCTGTTGTAGAAACCCTACTGCTGGGGTCTGGCTGCTTTGCAACAGTGTTCTTTACATTTCTTTTCTCTATTGATAGCTTGCATCTCCTGTAAACTTGTACTTGTCTTGAATCTTGCTGAACTCTCACACAATGTGTTCACGGGAATTGGGTCCTCAAAGGGCATCTTGAACGCTTAATGGGAACGGGGTGGCAGGGAATGAATGGTGGATATTGCCTGTGATCATTGGCTTGCTCCGCTGTCCCACTGGACTTCAGTTTAACTGTTTATGATAAAGGATACAACTCAGGAACAGCCAAATAGAAAAGATGCATAGGGCAAGGTATGAGGGAGGGGTATGGAGGCTCCACATCTTCTCCAGACACTCCTCGGAGGGTCTTTCCGCCTAAAAAAAAAACAAATTCAAAGGGGACAGGAGCGGCAAGGAGCTACTCAAAATCCATATCCTTTAAGGGTGGAAAAGTTTGGTGTATTTTAGCAAACTTAATATTCTGTCCTTTTGTAACTTATTTCTTTATGCTTTACCCAAATTACCTTATGATTACAGCATTTTGGAATTTACTTAGGTTATTTATTATGTTTTAAACCCTGTTCAAAATATGTCTACATGTAGCACCACAATTAAACTCACAATAGCACCTTGGATAAGTATTATTATTTTCTTCAATTAGCAGATGGGTAAATATGGGGTCAGAAATTAAAGGCTTTGATTAAGATCACACAGCTACTAAATGGCAGTACAAAGATAAAAATTCTGCCTCAGTTTGCCCACAGAATCCTTTCTTGTAACCATAGTGCAATCCTGCTTTCTATTTTGACCACTACTACAAAGGTAACTGGCTTTCGTGTGAAAACAGGGAGATTATATGTGTGTGTATGTGTATGTATGCTTACAATGCATATGTGTATACATGTTTATATGTTTATGTTAATGTACATATTTACATATGTATGTGTGTATGTTTATATGTTTATGTATACACATATATACACACAAGCATATATACACACAATATTGTGTATATGTATATACAATATATGTACCTATATTTATACATACACACACTATATATACATATATATCTATGTATATGTAGCATAGATTTCTTGTAAGTATTATATCAAATAAAACATAAATAATTATCTACTTCAGTGTCTAAATACATGTACAATAGGTATCATCATTTGGATCTCATTCACCAGATTTCAGAGACACAGCAAAAAAGGCAGAGACTGTATTTCTTTTGGTTACCATTGTACACCCAGTACTTACCACATAAAGATCTTTGCCTGGCATATGACTTATTCAATGAATGAATACATGAAGGAAAACACAAATATTGTAATAGTATCAGTCAGTGACAAACACAATTCCCTTTCATTCCCTGTCAAGAATATATTTTTCTCTCCAATTATACAAATATATCATAATTAAGAATTCACACCAATCCACAAGAGAATACTTTTTCTCAACTTCTGCTGCACTCTATATCACTCATTGCACCATTTATACATTAATTTCTCTGCATTATTACTTAACTATTCTTTGGATATGCCAATGTATTTCAAGGATGCAAAGAAGTAGCTCTACTTCTTCAGCATTCTTCTTGATATTAAAAGTACTACTTGTCACCGACAAAATGGACAAGGCCTGTATATAGATTTTTGCTTCTCTGGTGTTCCCAGTCTGGATCCCTGAATCTTAACAGCAATTGTCATTTGATTATGTTTTCTCTTCTGATAGTTCCCTGTAACACTAACTGAAGGAATGTGTAATTAAGAATCCTATAAAGATCTCATTTAACAATGACTAAATTCATACCATCAAATCCAATATATACAGTGTTCTAATTTCACACATATATGTTAAAGCAATCTGGATCCTAACTATAATACAGGACAGATAAAACAGAGCCCAGAGAGGCTAAGGAAAAGGTCCTTCATCTTGTTTTGTGTCTGGACTCTCTTATCTAATTTTTTTGGGTTTCTGCATCACACACCAAGAGGTCAGTCCAGCATTCTTGGGGCAGGACCAGCATTTTTATTTTAAAGAATTCCCTCTCTATCTTTAATTATTTCAAGTTTATATTTTAAATTTAAAGTTCAATACTTCATCAAATTACTTTGAAATAGTTCAAAGTAAATGATCAAATGTATTATTGAGAAAATTTGTCCAAATATTATTCACATTGTAAATGATTTGCTCCCTCTAATATAGGTCCTGCAAAACCACTGCACATGCCGAGTAAAGGCCTTCTCTCTGTTTGCTGGGAATGGAGCCAGGAGTGTTTAATAGATTATTCTGAATTATTACTAGAAGAGAGAAATTTTGTTTTCTTCCCCTTTCCTTTCTTTCTTTCTTCCTCCCTCCCTTCCTTCCTTTTTCTTTTCCCTTCTTTTTTCTTTTCTTTGATACAGGGCCTCACTCTGTTGCCTAGGCTGAGTGCAGTGGCATGATCATAGCTCACTGCAGCCTCAAACTCCTGGGCACATGCAATCCTCCTCCTTCAGCCTCCTGAGTAGCTGGGACTACAGGTGCTTGCCACCATGCTTGGCTAATTTCTTAATTTTTTTTCTAGAGACAGGGTCTTGCTATGCTGCCCAGGCTGATCTTGAACTTCTGGGCTCAAGCGATCCTCCTACCTCAGCCTCCCAAGGACTGGGACTATAGGTGTGAGACACTGCACCCAGCCAAGAGAGCAATATTCAAACTCATAGTTTCTTTGAAAACTTTCTCTATTACTCAAAAATTACCTACTAATTAATTTATTCTTTCATTCAGCACATATTAATTTATGCACTAATCCTCTGGTTTCTTTTCACATTCTATTATCAAACAAAACTGTTGACCCTAGCAGCCTGAGGTTATGCTGTTTGTTCTCTGTAGAATGAGCTTTCCATGCAGAGCTATTGTGAGGACCAAAATGAGGTAAGAATTATTAAGTACTATATAGCAGGAAGGTCTGCCTTGTTGGTATACGTGTGACACAATGGGTTTGATTCAGAGGTAAGAATAACTAAGTGCTGAATTTTGTATCTGAGTGTGCAACTGGTGTCTTTTGAGGTGTGTGTTTGTGTGTGTGCTTATACTGACTAATTTCTAAGATGAGTTGCTCCATTGAACTCCAGGACAAAAATGATCACATCTATGTTGTAAACAACTTAATCACACACAGATAAACATATAAGAGAATTTTGAGACAAGGAAATGACTGATTTTCAATTGTTATGCTTTGAGAGTATAAACCAGAATCATATTACCACTGCCTACCCGTAAATCAATATACTATGGGTTTTATATCAATTACTGAATATGAATTGGGTCAAAGAAAAGGTAAATAAGGTAAATGTAGGTAAGTTGGGTTTTATGTGTTTTATATTCCAGTTTTGTCTATAAAATGTCACAGTCTGCTTATATTCTGAATCTGCTTATAATCAATATTATCTAATTAAACAATGCTCAGACATGCAACAGAACTGGCTTGTTTTTTTTTTTTCTAACTCCCTCCAGGTTACTCACATTTATTTTGTGTGTTTTAGAGACATCAGGTCTTCTGAATCTGCTTATAATCAATATTATCTAATTAAACAATGCTCAGACATGCAACAGAACTGGCTTTGTTTTTTTTTTTTTAACTCCCTCCAGGTTACTCACATTTATTTTGTGTGTTTTAGAGACATCAGGTCTTATAAATGTGCAACAGTATTCTTACTGTAGCTGTGTAAGACCAGGTGTGTGTAATGTGTGATGCATTTGGCCATACAAATTCACCAGTGATGAAACTGATTTTTTGCTTGTGTCATTGTTTTTAAGCTCAATGATGAGTCAGGAAACTTTCCTCTCACCTCATATTCATTACTACATCTGGTGCCATCCAGACAGAGTTAATATCCACAATGTACTGATTGATTTAGGAAGATGATAATGAGATTATTGCTCATGCCCTTAAAGCATGACAACTGAAATCCTATCATTTTCCACATGAGGAAATATGCTAAATATTATAATATCTGACATGTCTATCACTGTGGGATTAAGCCAGCTATCTGAAACAGAGGTTTGATATTTTGATCTTTAGACATATTATCTTCTTTTGTCTTACAAACACAGAATTATTGATTTGGAGATAATGGCAGTTTATATTTGCATGCCTACATCTTCAGTTCCACAAAATGTTAAGGTCCTCCTGGTTCATATCTGTGAAAAGAAGCTAAGAGCAAGCAATGTTCTTTCCTCTGATTATGTGGGGCATGACCATAGAATAGGGGAAGAGAGGTGTTTAACTTGGAGCATTTATATTTCAGGCTAGGAGAGTCCAGTTTAAAAGTTTTCAAAAGACTGATGAGTCACAAAAATATTAAATGTGTGGCAAATCTGACCAGTTAAACAAAATGAAGAAGGAATGTTTCCTGAATATTCAAAGAAGGCAAGTTATAGAACTGGATGAGCATGTTTTTAAGGCTAATAAATGTACAGCGTTTTTTTCCCTCCCCCTTGGAGGGAAATGTTTTATAGGCCATTTACTTATTTTATTTTAAAATGTACATTTGATGTGAATTTCATTTCTTTTACTCTTTTCCTCAAAGATTCATAATCATCTAAAATTTAGCTTCAGGAACATATTTCTGAGAATGACAAGAGATTACTGAAACTGGCCTCCGAACCATTCAATACACAGTTGCTTATTGTCCATTTTTAGACATTCACTGGTTGAGACTACAGTAAGCCATTCCTCTCTCCTGTTAGCATCTGTCTACAAGTAAGTATGCATGTACCTGCTTTGTGCCTAATATTATTTCAATTACTATGAAGCATTCTTAAGAAGTGAAAATGCACATACATCCTAACTAGGAGATAAGACATTCATTCACTTATCGGCATTGGCTTGTACATGCATTTTCAGGCTTGAGACATGTCTAGAAAGTAGGATAGAAAACAAGAGATACAAGTGCCTACCTGACATTTTCACAAAGGTGTTTTCTAGGCATCTTAACTATAGCCAGAATACTATTTCTAGTTTTTCCACTCACTGCAGCCTACCACTCCACTAGTCCAAAATCTAGAAATCTCTGTTCCTTTCTTTTCATGTCCACAACCATTCATTCAATCTCTCAGCAAATCTCGTAGCACCACTTCAAGTATATATTGTGAATCTGTCTATTTGTTGCCATAACCACTGATTCTTGCAACTGGAATCAATCATGATATCTCACTTGCCCTACTGCAATACATTCTTTATTCACTCTTGACCCTCCTAAATTAATTATCGACACAACAGCTAGAATGATTACTTAAAAATATTAATTAGATCATAATTTACCACTGCATAAGACCAACAATGCCTTGCCTCACTTTGCAAAAATGGGAACACTTTCTACAAAGCACTGCATGATCTGGTCCTGCCTCGTTGGCCTTCCTTGAGTATGTCAAGCTTATTTCTGCCTTAGGAGCTTTGCTCTGTCTTTCTGCAATGCCTTTCTCGATACTTTCCCATAGCTGGATGAATTTTCTCATTCAGTTCTCAGCTTAAATATTACTGCTCTAGAGACGACTTCCCCAACCAGACAATGTATCCTCCCAGTCACTATCACACAGTCTAATTTAAATTCTAAGCTAATTTAAAGTACATATCACTACCTGACATTTTTCTTATATATCTGTTTCTTACTAATGTGCCTGGTACCCATCAGACACTCAGTAACTATTTGTTGAATGAATAGAAATTATGACTGCTACATAATACAGTTTGATAACATGAACCTTGTAACTGAGCTTCTCAGCAGATACTAGTTATTGACAGCTTCAGAGCCAATCTCTTCTTGATATATTTAACTTTTCTTAAATAATAATGTAGTTTTAAAATTTAAATAACTTTCACCATTCATAAACATTTATACAAAGTATGATTAGTGCTTATTTATAAGGAAATACTCTAATTTTAATACTTTAATACATGGAACACACTTGAGAAATCTAGAAATGCTTCCTACCCAGGATGCCTTAATTAGGAGGACTTAGTTAAATGTGCTTATTTTTAAATTTGGCAAGGTTCACAAACATTAATTTTGTTACATCGCAGATACTAATAGTATTATAAATATCTTAAGTAAAGGTATTATGTCATTTTCCCGTAAGACTGAAGAAATAGAACTCCCAAACCTGAGTGAAATCCCCCTCACTTGTCTGCAGATTTTTCTCCACTATGAATCGCTCCCAATTCAGATTTCAAAATTTCAGTATTTAATAACTTCATTACACATATTATTTAAGCTATCTCTAAGTATGTGGGTTTTGAAAATCATTATTATGATACAATTTACATACCATAAAACTCACCCCCTACAAGTGTTTAAGGCAATGATAATCTGTAAATTTATAGAGTTGTGCAGCATCACCGCAACCTGGTTTTAGGATATTCCAATTACCCAAAAGTTTCCTTGCCTCCTTTAGCAGCCACTATTCGCCACCTACCCAAGCTTCAAGACACTACTGATTTGTTGTCATAATTTTGTCACATTCAATCATATCACATAAAGGGAATTTTATAATAACAAATATTAGTATTTTGTGTCTTTTTAATCTTCATTTAGCATGTTTTTATACACGTTAAAATATTCTGTGCTTTATGGTGTTAGTCTATTTTATTGCTGAATAATATCCCATTGTATGGATGTACCACCACATTTTGTTTGCCATTCATCGACCTGCTAGGGATTTAGATTGTGTCCAGTTTTGGGGTATTAGAAGCAATGCTGCTATGACCATCTGTATACAAGTCTTTTTTTCTGGATATATATTTTTATTTGTCTTAGATAGATGATGTGGAGTAGAATTTTCAGATTGTACGGTACATTTTTGTAACATTATAAGAAACTGCCAAACTGTTTTCCAAAGCAGGTGCACCATTTTATATTCCAATAAGTAATGCATGAGGATTCCAGTTTCTCCACATCCTCATTGTCATTAATTATTGTCTATATTTTGATACTAGCCATTTTAGTGGGCAGAAATGTCAACATAGTATATTGGTTAAAATAACAGATTCTGGGCCAAATTGTGTAAATTCATATCACAACTTGCCATCCTGTAACTTAATATTCCTGTCTGTAGAATGAGGACAGTAATAACACCTGTCCTAGCCTGTTTGAACTGCTATAACAAAAATGCCATAGACTGGGTAGCTTCTATAACAAACAATCATTTCTCACAGTTTTGGAGGCTAGGAAGACCAAGATCAAGGTGTCTGGTGAAGACTTGCTTCCGGGTTAATAGATAGCCATCTTTTTGCTGTCTTCAAGTGGGAGAAAGGATTAGGCTCTCTGGGGTCTCTTGAATAAAAGTACCAATCTCATTTGTAAGGGCACCACCCTCTGACCTATCAAACCTTTGACTTATCAAAGGCCTACCTCTTAATACTATCAGATTCGGGTAGTATTCCAACATATACATTTTGGGGGACACAAACATTCAATCTATAACAGCAACTATCTCACAGGATTACTGGAGGTATAAATAAATTATTATAACTTTTAGCTTACAAAAGGTGTGTCTCATAGTAAATTTTATATAAAAGTTAACCATGACAATTTTTTTATTATCACAATTTGTAAAGTTACAGCATACATAGTCAGGCTTTGGGAAACTGTTTATGTTCTCTTAATGATTGGCTCCTTATATGATGTCAGCTTAAGATAGTTAAGATAGTTATCACAATGTCCAGACACTAGAATGCTAGGTACTGTGAAAATCAAACCACAGATTTTAAATGACAATTAGAATGGTTAAAACTTCTAAATTGCCAGATTGACCTGCCAGACTACTTCAGTCAAATATGGGACTTTGAATGAATGATTGAACCAGTGGTTTAGTTTACTCATAAAATGTACCTGTCCATGGGGACAAAAAAGGAAACTGCTGTATGTAAGCTGTTTTCCTTTACAAAATTGTCAATTGCTTGACCATAAGGACCTTCGTCTTCTATTTTCTTTACCCCATTTATTTGTTTCCTTGTATTCTTTCTCCTTCGCTTGACTACATGGATGATTAATGGATCACTGCTGCTTTGACCAAGGAATAAATGGAGAAAGGGCAAAAGGATGATATTCCCCCTCTCGAGTTACTAAAATGTCCATTTTAGATACTTTTCTAGAAAGGCACATGTCCCATCTGCTTGTCAAATCCCTTTCTGATTAATAGCTTTAGAAGATGTTTTGTATGCATGCTTGCCAGTTTTTAAAGCACATTACTGAAAGCATTTCAGAGCACTTCCCCAGGGTTTCCAGCAACAAGCAGGGATCACTTCTCTATGCTTAGGTCACTGCTGTACTAATTTCTCCAGGTTCCAGCAAGCCTTGGGGGTACCAAAAGAATTCCCTAACAGCAGCCAAATTTTACTGAGATCACCCAACTTAGCCTTCTGTATCGCATCCTGGGAGTGACTTGATTTAGGTTACGATATAGTAAAACTATTAAAAAATTGCACACTATTTTCACTCACCTGTGTACCACTCATAGTCATGTGAATATAACATTCAACTATTTATGGACTGTCAAGGTTTTCTCCATTTCCGAAAGTCTCTGTTACTATGAAAATAGCACGGATAGATTCTATCTAGTTTTAAAAAGAAGAAGTAGACCAATGAATAAAAGATATATGAAGGCACATTCTGTCACTATGAATATTCAACCACGTTGGATAATCACAAGTGTAGAAGAGAGCAATATAGTGGATTAAGTGTCATATTACGCCAAACCACAGGGTGTTGGAGAGGCTTTCACCAGGTGATAAAATCCAGAAGGATTGGGGAGTGGACTCTTCAGAAGGATGAACTTCAACCAACGCATGACAGAAGGCAGAAGGGGATAGAAGATATATTTCCTCTCCATTTTTTCCTGTGATGGATTACCCCAAGGCAGTGCTTTCTAGCTCGTCTATCAGGAGTTGTCCCATGTGGCCAGTTGGCTGTCTGTGTCTCATTGAAGTTGTGAAGCAGTGGCTAACTCAGTAATGCATTACCTTGTATTCAAGTCTCATCTTTCTCTGTCTCATTTCCATTTTCTTTTACTCTTGCTACCCTAGAATTTTATCTGCCAATGAAACATTAACACTTGACCCTTTCCTTGGGTTCTGTTTTCTACCACCCTGAGCTAAGATACATATTAGTCAAAAGCTAGAATAGAGGGCTGTACATTTTAAAACTTGGCATAAATGCATAAAACTACTAGCAGACTGGATGATGATGATGGCTGATGATAATTAATATCATGCATCTGTGGCATACATACTTTCTTCCAGATACTGTATGAGGTGTTTGCATGTGGTTGTGAATCCTCACAACCATACTATGAGGTAGGTAGTATTATTATCTCCACCTTACACATAACAGAATTGAAGTATAAAATGTTCACACATCTAGGAAGCCCAAGGTCATTTAGCTAATGAGCAACAGAGCTGGGATTTCAACCCAAACGATCTGATGCTTTTTCATTTGGGTTGAAGCATTCATGAATAAAGTGGAGTTCTCAGCGATCTCCTGTTCTTATGTGGTGATTCTGAGACTGATATTACTACCTGCCCAGTAGCTTCTGGAAAAGGTCATCTGAGTCCTTGCCATATTACTTATGATTACAATAGGGTCTCTAGAGAGCTGAAGTCCACTTTCTTTCAAGAATGTGTGGTTGTTGAGGCATCTGATTCTCTACCTCCCAGGCTACTGAGATTGTATGTTCAAAAGGAGGCAATGAAAAAAAAAACAACCACTTAGTTGAACAAAAATCTCTCATACCTTTCCCTGTAGAGGAGGTTTATGAAAGGTCTACGTTATTTTACAATTAATTGAGGGCACTTGTAGTTTCATCCTTGAATCATTTTTACCCACTATCACACAGTGCACACCACATTCTGCCTGCACACAAACAGGCACGCCCATGCTTAGGTCCAGGACACTCATCATATGACTGGCACTAAAATACAAACATTCCCATTCTGTGTGGTATAAGATACTGGTGACTGAAAGTGACTATACATGCTTTTTGCCTTTCTGTTGCTCTATTTAAAATAATCACCACAGACTCTCTTTCAACAAAAGGTCATTTGTGTCAATGGACAGAACAGAGGATCAGATCACCTGCGGTAATTGCAAATTAATGCTCTCCTGGTAATGCATTAACTACACACTATTGATCTACAATTGAATCATAGAGGCTACCGATAAGTGATTTTTAGTTTCCTGCTTTTTTGCATGTGCTTTTATTGCTTTTTCCATAATGCATTTTTCTTTCAATTGGAATTTCCTCTAATTGTCTCCATTTTTAATTTCCCACAGTGAGATGACTTCTAACTTGTAATTAGAATCTGTAAAAATTCATGTCTTTGTCTCAAAAGCCTTTCAGAAATCTACTGAACTGTAACTCTGATGCCATAAACCACATATATGATGCACAGATACATAGTTTTAGAGAACCAAGCTTTTGAATGATTTTTTTATGAATACTCAGATAAAACAGAAATCCATTTGGTCCTCTATACAAAATAGCAATTTGTTGAGCAGTCTGCAGTAAAACATTCAAAAGCTTCCCCTGCAAGCATTTTACTTGGAGAACATTTATGATGTGTCTTTCTTTCCAAGAGCAAACTTTCAAAATATGAGTAAACAGTTTATTCCAGAGATAATTTTTTTAAAAGGTGTGTGAGAGAAGCGGGGCACAGTGGCTCATGCCTGTAATCCCAGTACTTTGGAAGGCCGAGACAGGCAAATTACTTAAGGTCAGGAGTTCGAGAACAGCCTGACCAACATGGTGAAACCCATATCTATTAAAAATAACAAAAATTATAGCTGGGTATGGTGGTGGGCACCTGTAGTCCCAGCTACTTGGGCGGCTGAGGCAGGAGAATTGTTTGAACCAGGAAGGCAGAGGTTGCAGCGAGCTGAGATCGCACCACTGCACTCCAGCCTGGGTGACAAAGCAACACTTGTCTCAAAAAAAAAAAAAAAAAAAAAGAAGGGTTTGAGA
>NW_012118388.1:521788-529745 GCF_000951035.1 Colobus angolensis palliatus
AAACAAACAAAAACAAAAAACAATAATAATTATCAAAAAAATTGATAATAATTATCCTATCTGGGGGGAATGAACACAAGTTTGTATTTCAGTGTTGTTCTGATCACGTTCCCTTGTCTAGACAGAGGTCATTCAGCCTAAATCTTGTTTCTGAACTGTGATCTAGAAATCACCTAAAATGGAGAGATAGTCTGACAGTAATTTCCTTCACTACTATTTGTAAACTTTAAGCTTATCATTGTTTTTCTATATTCCTAAATAAGAGACATAGTTGTGATTTCTAATAAAAGTATTTACAAAAGTGTTTTCAGGCCTGTAAGAACTTTGATATTTTACTGTAATATCTTTTACAATCATTATTTGCAGCTAGTCACAATTAAATATCACCAAAATAAATGTGTGCCCAAATTGTTTGCTTATTTTTTATTCCTTAGTAAATCATGATTATCTGTACCAAAGGAAAAAGTAATAAATGTCATCTGCATGGCTAGAATTACATAAGTCTGGTACTCTTTCTTTTATCATTTTATAACTAGAAACAGATACAATTAGAGTTGATACTTGTTTTACAAGCAGTCTTCGGGCTGGACCAGAGTGCTGATGGCTCCCTGATGTTCCAATCATTGTTGGATAATGAAAAGTGGGGAAGCACCAGGGTGGTTGGAGCAGGAGGGAGATACTCGGAGGACTGAGACTCTTATATTAACTATCATTTCTGTCTTATTACAATTCAATGAGATAGGTAGTATAACTTCCATTTTATAGATAAATAAACCAAAATTTACAGAGGTTAAATAATGAGCCCAAATTTATCCAGCTAGTAAATGGTGAAAACAGTATTATAAAACTTCAAATCTCCTTCTCTTAACTACCATACTATACATGACAGTAGAACCACATCTGTATACATAATGATAGCACATAAATACTGTAAAGAATCTTCAAGCTTACGATGAACTGAGATTTTTGAAAAATGTTAAAACTAACAACAGGGTTTCTTAATAGGTACAACATGCATTAAAAGACCAGACTTCACTATGAAATAAATCCATGTAACAAAACTTTACTTGTAATCCTTAAATTTACACAAATAAAAAAGTGAATGCATTAAGAATGAGGAAACTGAACATATTGATATATGAAGACAAAACAAAAAATGACCAAAAATATACTTGGTATTAGGTATACAGAGGTATAAGGTAGAACAATTCAGCTTTAATTTTATCTCACTAATAAAAGCTACCCCACCCGCCTTTATACGGAGGTTCTCAGAGCTTGGTTATATTTTTGGTCTAGAGTTGGAGTCATTCTCCAGTCTAGCTACTGTCTAACATTGTCTTCCTCCCTCTTCCTCTTTTCTGTTCTGCCTCAGCCTTTAGACATCCTAGATCAAACCCAAATAAATAAATCCTCAAATTTTCTAATCTTGGAAGATGGTTAGGAATGGGAACTTTTCAAACCTACTCCATAAGCAATAAACTCAGAAGAAATCAGAAGTACACCAACACAAGGAAAAAAGGAAAAGAAGAATAAAATAATGATATGCCAAATCGAAAGTGACAAGTGGACTTTCTGAGAAGAAGATAACATCAGAGGGTCTAGTTTGTTGTGAACACATTGAAAAGATGGTGACCAAACATGAGACTAACTGTAAACAGGCCTATATAAACACGAGCGTAGGTGTTAGGAGGGTAAGAGATTTTAAAGTTTGGTTTGTTAGTACTGCAAAGAGAAACTGCCTTTTGAAAAGGTAAAGGTGCATAAAAAAATTAAAGGTACCAGTCTGAAAATAGCCCAGAAAAGTCTAAATTTGTTTTGAACCCTTTAGAGGAAAGATAGTAATCATCAGGTAGAGAGAGAAGTCCTTTAAAAAGGAGAGTGGACATAACCCATGAGCTTCATTTTTATAATAAGCTTATAATTCAGTGTCATTTAGAAAATGTAATGAAGAAAATTTATAAAGAATTGGGACAGTACACACAAAACAAAACAGTGGGGTACAAAACTGAATGTCGTGATTGGAAACTCTTAGGGAGGTAGATGCTTACAAGGGACCAACTGTGAAATATATTTTTGTGGTCTGTATTTTCATTTTTTGTTGCAAGAGAAACACTTAGAGTGGCACAATCTATTCTCATCTGAATCCTTGGGAAAAATTTTAAATATATTAAGCACATGATAGAACTAAATGATTCTGGAAAGGGATCTGTGTAAGTCCGATTTTTTGATTAACATTTAATAATGTTTTCCCTTGTATAGAAAGTTAATGATGATGTCCTACCATTAACAGAACATGTGCTTTAGAGACATGTTTCCTCTACAAGTGATGAATTTGAGTTGATAAAGGCACACTTTTGGGGCCTGTCACCCTTGAGAGTAGTAAAACATATTTATAAGCAGCTAACCAAGGGTGAAGGAGGCAATGAGTATCCCTAGACAAGAGGAGAATTAAAATTTTGGAGGATAAAAATCATTAATTAAAAATGAACACGATGCCCTGGAAGTACAAAGTAGAAAGGGTCCACTGAGCATTCGCTCTGGGATCTGAGGAAAAGCAACAGCGGGTGTGCTGTTGGCTTGTGAAAATGTAAAGACCTTACCACTCTTTGGAGACACGTCACTCTCCAAGTGCAGAATAACATCTAAAATCATTATCACGACCTGAAGTACTCCACAAGATTCACCTCTGCCCATGTCTCTCACTTCATCTCCTCTCATTGTCACCTCTGCTCAGCATGTCTTGCCATGCCTGAAATAGGCCATATTTGCTCACACCCTTGTATAACTACGCCTTGATATTTATGCTGTTGCTCTTTCTCTGGCCAGGGGGACACTCTTCTCTCAGTTCTCTGAATGGCTCAATTATTTTATCATTGCTATGGTTTGAATGTCCCCTCCAAAATTCATGTTCAAACTCAATCTCCAATGTGGCAATATTGAGAGGTGGGGTCTTGGAGAGGTGACTGGATCATGACAGCTCTGCCCTCATGAATGGATTATTCCATTCATAGATTAATGCACCATCATGGGAGTGGGATTCATGGCTTTATAAGAAGAGAAAGACAGACCTGAGCTAGCACATTAGCAAGCACAGGTCCCTCATCATGTGATGCCCTGCTCCACCTCAGGACTCTCCAGAGTCTCTGCCAGCAAGAAACTCACACCAGATGCAGCCCCTTGATCCTGGACTTCTCAGCATCCATAACTGTAAGAAATAAATTCCCCTTTTTAAATAATTTGTTGTAAGTAACAGAAAATGGACGACGACATAAATCCTTTGAGGGAGCTTCTAGCATGCAAGCTTCCTAAGGGCAGGTCTCAGATGTCTGAGAACATCCTTGTATCCTTGATGCTTGAGCCCTGCCTGGGATACAGTAGGGCTCATTAGGTGATAAAAATGTCATTTTATGATAGTTCATTGAGGACATTATTTTCCTTTTGCTAGATACCACATTTCAAATGTAACTAAGATCAACATTTTAAAGGAAGCTATACTGTTTATCTTACTGTCAATTAAATCCCTCGATGGTTTTTCCACAAAATCTTCTCTTTGCCATGGTTGTCTCTACTTCAGATGTATAGTTAAGTTTTTGTACCCAAGAATAGGACCTTACTTTTGTCAATAATTAACTGTATCTTCTCATATTAGATCAATCACACATACATCTCCTGATTTTTCTGAATCTACTTTGCTCTGTATTCCAATTTTACTCTTTATTCCAAATTTACTCCAAATTTCATGTTATTCAAAAATGTGATCAAATGGATTTCTCTGCTTCCCCCAAGCAGAGCCCAGTAGCCCCAGAGTAGCCAGTCTTCTAGAAATCTCAGCACCTGGAAAGAATGATGAGAATTCAAAATAATTTTGGAAACTGCCAAGAAGTCAGGCATAAACTACTTAATAAAGACAAAAGCAAATATCTCACTTAAAAATTATATGATTGGGTATAAACAAACTACTCACAGAGAGAGCTAAAGAACTGAGAATGAATCAGCAATTAATAAGTAAAAGAGCAAGCTTTCACATGTTTTTTATGTTGAATTCCTCTTTCATTTTGCTAGCACATTTCTTGAGTATAGTACAGGAAGGGTGGGGGATGTAGAGACAAATTATAGAATAGAAATCAGGTAACATGGTTTCTAGTCCTACTGGAAAATCAACTGATAAACTTAAGGAAATTACAAACTGTGAATATGCAAGTCTATAAATGGGGTTAAAAATGCTTATTGATATACCCATAGCTTTGTAAGAATTATATAAATTAACATATGGAAAAGGCTTTTTGAAAAAATAGAAGGTAATATTCATTAGATCATTAATACCCTTTATAATACATTTTGCTATGGTCTAAGAGCTCTCTAAATTCCCTAAGCAGTCTAGGATTTCTTGATGTCTAACTTAGTACCAGAGTCTGTAAAACACTGAAGAAATTTTAAAACAAATATCAAATTATATACATCAAAATTAAGTGGTCTTTTCAAAATAATCACCTGGGAATATGTTGGCACTGCTCAGAACAATTTTGGAACATTTCCCTGTAAACTAGTAATTAAAATCAATTTATGAGCTAACAGAAAAAAAAGACTCATGACTTTGGATACTTAATTCACTGAACAACCAACTTTGATCATTCATCTTGGCTCTCTTTCGCTTTTTAAAATGGGAAATGAAATCCATTCCCAATATATAAAAAGTAGTTACCACATTACCTCCCCAAATAACTATTTTTAATAGTCATTTGGATGAACAAGTTAAGCCACGGTTATTAAAAAATCAGATACCTGTCCAATCACAAGTCATTTCAAGTGACACTGATAAACCAGAAATAAAGGAAAGGAACAAAGATATACAATGTTTAGAAAATAATATGTGAAATAAGAATATCTAAACAACTGAGATTTTCTTTTAAAATGAAGAATAAAAATAGTAGTTTAAGACTTTGGTCAAGCATATGAAGACTCTTTGAAAAAGAAGTCAGACCGTTATTTAGCCACATCTCTACATACAATTCAAATAGGAACGGAAAATATAAAGGATTTGTCAGGGACAATAAAAAATTTAGGCAAGGACATTTATATAAGGTCAGGAATTTTCTGTAGCTATATGCCTGCAAACATCTTAGCTAACTCATGATTATTCTCTAACTTGAAATAGTCATTGTGCAATACTATTATATTTTTTTCTAAAGTATGACTGTCTTTCAAAAATATTAGCTTGAGTTTCAATTAATTTCTCTTGAATCTAGATATTAATCTTTCCATCAAGTGGAGAATGTGTAGTCACTCAAAGACGTAGTTGTTTCCATTTAATTTATTCTCTTTGCTTATAAACAACATTTGTTGCACTAGAATCAAGATGCTTTTTAAAAATGAAAACCTCTTGAAAATAACCTTCCATTAAAGTAATTTAAAATAATGTGATAATTGACACAGCAATTAGAACATCATTGAAAGGATAAACTAAAAGCATTTTTTCTTATATATTATTGTGAGACTACTGAGTTTCTATTTTTAAAAATATCTACTTACATATTGTTCTTAAAGTTGTAAGTGAAACATTCATTAAAGCCATGACACAAGAAATCGCATAATGGAAAGAAAAAATATTTCCCTTTTAACCAGTTATGTGAAATAGTTCTGATGCCATTTCAAATAATTTTGAAAGTTGTCAACTATTTTTACTACCATTTATTATCCTCTGGCCTGAAATTGAATGATTATGAAATAAAAAATTAAAAGTTATTGAATAAATATTTTCCATCTACTCAATGAAAATCTGTAATATAGGATGCAAAATTTTTATCACCTAAAGGCACCCATCAGTAAAGTTGAAGCAGTGAAGTCTCTGTGTATATTATGACCAAGAGATAATATGGGTAATGCATCCATCTGCACTCATGTGGAAACAGTGTCATCATGCTGCTTCAATTACTTCTTTTTTTCTAATTTTAATAAAATAATACATTTCCTGATCACATTAAAAAATTCCATTTAGCTTGAACTAGCTCTATCAGAGCAGCTTTGATTATTGTTAAAAATTGATTTGGTTATCTGAGTCCAACGAGTGGCTGTCATGTGATCATGACTTTCCACAGCAAATGCCACTATGCTTCGTCTTTCTGTTATATTTCAGGATTTTCTATTAACTTTAGTGACAAACCTATAGAGAAAAAATAGAATTAAACACACACACACACATACACCCCCATACAATCTCAATGAAGGCACAGGTCATAATTGTTTGTGAATTAACTAATGGTTTCCTATAATTTTTGACATTCTGAATCAAAGTCCTTAAGGTAATGAATTGTAATGGCAATATCATTAAATTAAATTATAGAAACCTATAGTCATTCAGTGAAAAAAGTCATATAGTAGTTACATTTCTTATCTATAGAGGAAGGTGAACATTTTATAATGAAACCTATCACTGCAAGCAACTGTCTCAGTCTGAGCTTTGGTTGTAATACAAATCCCTAAACAATTTTTCAACAGAAATTGGAGTCTAGTACTTAAATACTAGAAAGAGGATACAGGACTCGTCGGGAAGATAAGATCTGGGACTAACAATAAAAACAAAATGTAAAAAAGCCAGTGTTAATTTATTAAAGTTCTCCTTTCAAACTGTTCTGAAGGTGAATTACTAGTTATTTATTTTTCTCTTCATGAATAAATAATTGGAAATCAGAAGCAAACTGCTCTTTTTCAGAGTAGCCCTCAAAAAGATTTCAAGACCTCAAGAGTTTATGAATAGTTTGAGAATATAATTTAACAGGAAGGTTTTTATAAATATCAGTACCTGAAATTTACTGATAATTTTCATCTGTCCTTTTCATATTTCCAATTCGCATATTCTAGGTAATGAAAGCCTGTCAAATAAGATTAAAAAATCAGGGATTTCAAAGACACTGAAGTTCACTTAAATAAATTAGAAGTCAGCTGGGTTGTCTGAAGAACTTATAAGAGCAGTTACCCAGTAACGCAAGCCTGTAATCGGTTTTCGATCTCATTTCTAGGCCACAGTGTTACATCTGGTTCTGTTGTAATAGTCATTTTCACTCCAAAGTTGTACTAGGAAAATGATCTGGAGTACCCAGATTACTCTCTAGCTAATTCCTTAATTTTTATATTCAGCATTCATTGAAACATTTCATTCATTTTATAATTATATAGATTTAAGTGTACTGCACAATGTTTTGTTATACATATACACAGTCAAATGATCACTACAGTCAAGTCAATTAACACATCTCTCATTTCACACAGTAACTTTTCTTTTGGTGGTAAGAGTGTCTAAAATCTACTCTCTTAGCAAATATCCAGTATATAATACAATATTATTAACTAGATTCCTTATGTTGCGCTTTCGATCTCCAGACTCACTCATCTGACATGACTGCAACTTTGTATCCGAGAACTGCATCTCTTTGTAACCTTCCTACTTCATGCCCCCACATATGATAACCACAGTTCCACTCTCTAAGTATTCAACTTTTTTTTTTAGATTCCACATATAAGAGAGATCATGCAACATTTTCCTTTCTGTGTTTGGCTTATTTCATTAGGTATAGTATTTTCTAGGTTCATTTATTTTGACACAAATGGCAGGATCTTCTATTTGTCAGCTGAACAAAACTCCATTGTGTATGTATACTACAATTTCTTTATCCATTCATCTACTGATAGACACTTTAGATTGCTTCCATACCTTGGCTATTGTGAATAATACTGCAAAGAATATGGGAGTACAGATATATGTGTATATATATATATACACACACACACACACGCAGTGCTGATTTCATTTCCTTTGGGGATTTACCCAGAAGAGGGATTGCTAGGTCACATTGTAGTTCTATTTTTAATTATTATTATTATTATTATACTTTAAGTTCTAGGGTACATGTGCATAACGTGCAGGTTTGTTACATATGTATACTTGTGCCATGTTGGTGTG
>NW_012118388.1:535527-568935 GCF_000951035.1 Colobus angolensis palliatus
GGCCATCTTGCTCCGCCCCTCCTATTTTTAATTTTTTGAGGAACCTCCATATTGTTTCCCATAATGGCTGCACCAATTTACATTTCCCCCAACAATGAACAAAACTTGCCCTTTCTTTATACCCTCATCAACATTTGTTATCTTTTATCTTGTTTGATAATAGTTATTCTAACAGGTGTAATTGTAGTTTTGATTTGCATTTTCCCGAAGATCAGTGATGTTAAGCATCTATTCAAATATCTGTGCCATTTATGTCTCCTTTGGTTCATTATTTACTCAGGTTCTTTACTCAAATATATTTACTCAAGTTCTTTACTCAAAGAATATTAATGTCTACACTCAGGACACATAACTCTCATTCATTTTTCTATGATTTCACATTTTTTTCTTCCAAGATCCTGAGTAAAGCATTTTAAAATCAGGTTATTTGTTTTTTTGCTTTTGAATCGTGAGAGCTCCTTATATATTTTAAATATTAACCCCTTAAAAGATATATGGCTTGAAAATATTTTCCCAAATCCATAGGAAGCCTTTTCATCTTATTGATTGTTTCCTTTTTTGTACAGAAGTTTTCAGTTTGATGTAGTCCTACTTGTTTATTTTTGCTTTTGTTGCAAGTCCTTTTGTGTCCTATTCAAAAAATCATAGCCAAGGTCAATGTCTAGGAGTTTTTCCCCTGTATTTTCTTTTGGAGTTTTATGATTTCAGGTCTTATGCTTAAGTCTTTAATTCATTTTGAGTTTGAGTTTCAGTTGAGCCCAATATTACGCTGAAGCCAAACCCAGAAAAGGGTACTACAGGAAAAACAAGTATAGGCGGTATCTCTGATACACATGGGTGCAAAAATCTCCACCGAAGTAATAACAAACTGAATTCAACAGCACATTAAAAGAATCATTCACTATGATCAAGTGACAGTCATCTTAGGGATGCGAAAATCATACAACCTATGCAAACCAACAAATACAGTAACACCACATTAACAGAATGAAGCACAAAAACCATATGATACTTTTAATAGATACAGAAAAAGGATCGGATACAATTGAACATCCTTTCTTAATAAAAACGCTCAAAAAACTAGTATACAGGGGATGTGCCTCAGCACACTAAAGGCCATATATCACAAGCATGCAGCTAACATCATACTCAATAGTGAAAAGTTGCTGTTCTTCTAATACCAAGAACAAGATAAGGATGCCCACTCTCCTCATTTTTACTCCACATAGTACTGGAAGTCCTAGCCAGACTAATTAGGAAGAAAAAGAAATAAAAGCATCCAAATCAGAAAGAAAAAGTTAAATAGTCTCTGTAGATACCATGATATTATATGTAGGAAACTCTAACATCTCCACCAAAAACCAGAACAGTCAGAATAAATGTATTAAATAAAGCTGCAGGATACAAAATTCACATGCAAAAATTAGTGGCATTTCTATAAATTAACAAAAAATTACCCAAAAAAGAAATCAAAGAATGAATCTCACTTATAGTAGCATAAAAATAAACACTTAGGGGTAAATTTAACCAAGGAGGTGAAAGACCTGTACACTGAAAATTATAAAACATGGATTACAGAAATTGAAGAAAGCACAAATAAGTGATAAGATATCCCATGTTCAAGAACTGGAAGAATTAACAGTGTTAAAATACCCATACTATCAAAAGCAATCGAAATATTCAATAAAATCTCTACAAACATTCCAACGGTATTTTTCATAAAAATAAAAAAAAAATCACAGAAGCATTTTTTAAAGTAAGATGATTGGATGCTTTACCATGGAAATGTTAACATCTTGTCAAAGCACATTATAGAATAAGATCATAGAAATAAACAGTGCCACTGAGAAATGATACGTTCTTTTTTTGTTGTTGTTGTTGAGACGGAGTCTCGCTCTGTCGCCCGGGCTGGAGTGCAGTGGCCAGATCTCAGCTCACTGCAAGCTCCGCCTCCTGGGTTTACGCCATTCTCCTGCCTCAGCCTCCCAAGTAGCTGGGACTACAGGCGCCCGCCACCTCGCCCGGCTAGTTTTTTGTATTTTTAGTAGAGACGGGGTTTCACCGTGTTAGCCAGGATGGTCTCGATCTCCTGACCTCGTGATCCGCCCGTCTCGGCCTCCCAAAGTGCTGGGATTACAGGCTTGAGCCACCGCGCCTGGCGAGAAATGATACGTTCTAAGAAAATTCGCTCAAAAAATTTTGAAGCAAATTTTGGTTTGAAAAGCAATAATTGGGCTGGGCATGGTGGCTCACACCTGTAATCCCAACCCTTTGGGAGGTCGAGCGGGTGGATCACAAGGTCAGGAGATCGAGACCATTCTGGCCGACATGGTGAAACCCCGTCTCTACTAAAAATACAAAAATTAGCTGGGTGTGGTGGAACGCGCTTGTAATCCCAGCTCTACTCCGGAGGCTGAGGCAGGAGAATGGCTTGAACTCGGGAGGTGGAGATTGCAGTGTGCCAAGATTGTGCCACTGCACTCCAGCTGGGGACACAGCGAGATTCCATCTCAAAAAAAAAAGGAAGAGCAATAATTGCCCCAAAAAATGTAATCTGAAACCCTAAAAGACATTTCAGTTTATAAACTATGAGGTGGACCCTATTTAGCTGATGTGATTACTATGCATTGCATGCCTATATTAAAATATCTCATGTAACCTATAAATATGTACACTTACTACGTACCCACAAAAATTTTAAAGAGTTTTTAAAAAAGTATATACCCTTTACTGATCAATTACATTATAGTAAAATATATTATGAAATAATTAGCTATAAATGCAACTTGGTTTTCTCAGCACTGCTTAAACTAGTGGTGAAGAAGAACCCAAACAATGGATTTTATAAATAAATTTCAGTGCATTTATAATATGGGATAATATGTGACCACTGAACGTAGCACTACATACAGAATTATGTTGACATGCAAAATGTATTTTGGTATATCAAGTAAGAATAAGGTTCAGTTTGATTATACATATGAAAATAAATAAATGAAATTAAAAATTATGAGGTGATATATTTTGTGAACTTACATTTAATTCCTCAATTAGCAAAAATTTAAGCAAGTGATGCTGTAACCTAGGTTTTTTCTTCAATAAAAATTTTCTAGGATTCACAACTATCAATTTTTTTTTTTTGGGACAGAGTCTTGCTCTGTCGCCCAGGCTGAACTACAGTGGCGCGATCTCGGCTCACTGCAAGCTCCACCTCCCAGGTTCATGCCATTCCCCTGCCTCAGCCTCCTGAGTACCTGGGAGTACAGGCACCCACCACCACGCCCAGCTAATTTTTTGTATTTTTAGTAGAGATGGGGTTTCACCGTGTTAGCCAGGATGGTCTCGATCTCATGACCTCTTGATCTGCCCGCCTCAGTCTCCCAAAGTGCTGGGATTACAGACAACCATCAATTTTTAATAAAAATAATATCTTTACAATGAAGTCTGTTTTATCCCACAGCACTTATCATCTTATGTTAAATATCATACACTTATATTTACCATTTGTTGTATATTTTTCTGTCTCCGCTCACAAGAGCGTAAGCCCAACAAGGTAACAGACTTTGTTTTTTTTTTAATTTACAGAAATATTCCAAACTTCTACAACAATGCTAAGTATATAGTAGGCTCTCAATACATATTTATTAAAAAACGAATGCATGAATTATTCTCTGTGATGCATATAAAGCAATAAGGCATGCTCTATCACACTTATACAACTTAGGAAAAAATTAGCTTTCCATTCTTGAAATGTCATTACTCTTCTTAATGTCAGTCATATGGCTTAATTTACAAACACAGATTCATTTGGAACAGATTTTGAAATTACTAATTTGAGTGTAAATCTTTACTTTAGTAGGGAACTCACTTATCTACATAAGATTTTGAAATTACTACTTTGAGTGCAAATCTTAATTTTAGTAGTGCACTCACTTACCTACATAGTTTATATACATGATGCATAGTGTATGAGAAAAAACAGAGTCAAAATATTTATTTGTATTGCTCTTTCTATACCTATTACAGGACTTCTATTTCTATACTCCAGTGTATCAGCACCATAACCTAGGTATTTAAATAAATTTCATTTGTCTGGTCATATCTGTTATAAATAATTCATTTTGTTGGTACACACTTCACTTGAGAATAGAAATCATTAGAAAGGTGGATTTAATAAATATTGTAAAACCAGAGAACAGAACTGGGTTGGGCAATGAGAGCCAATGAATAGATGATATGAGAGAAATGGGAGGATGACGATCGAGAGGCTAAGGGCTTTGAGCTATATGAAAAAGATTTGAACTAACTGCAAGGAAGAATTTGAGGCTGGGCGCGGTGGCTCATGCCTGTAATCCCAGCACTTTGGGAGGCTGAGGCGGGCAGATCACAAGGTCAGGAGATCGAGACCATCCTGGCTAACAAGGTGAAACCCTGTCTCTACTAAAAATACAACAAACAAACAAACAAACAAAACTAGCCGGGCGTGATGGCGAGCGCCTGTGGTCCCAGCTACTCGGGAGGCTGAGGCAGGAGAATGGTGTGAACCCAGGAGGCGGCTGAGATTGCGCCACTGCACTCCAGCTTGGGTGACAGTGCGAGACTCTGTCTCAAAACAAACAAACAAACAACCAACACACAAAAACAAAAACAAAACCCAAAGAATTTGATAGGAAGTTAAAAAAAACAAATAGACGAATAAAAAGAAATACTGACTAGTACCCAAGCCCCAGCGGACATTAAGCACTGTGTATTTGGAGTAAGCCCAACTGCAGAGTTACATTAATTTCTCTAATAATATTCAACAGCTTAAAAGTATACTGAATGAAAGGTTAGGTTAACCAAGATTAGGGAGTGGAATGAAATGAAATTCAGTTAAAATGGAAGAAAGATGGAAATACATATTCTCTACCCTCCATTGAACTACCAAACTAAAACAATAAATTCGAATATTTCCCACCTTATGACCATTCTAAGTATATATATCTTAATACAGATTTTAGTTCATATTTTAGCCAATATTGGTTAAAAAACATGTTCTGGCTGAGTTAAAAATCTGATTCAAGCTAATGGCAGAGCTGATAAATAATCTTTAAATTTCTACAAATTAGATTGCCAGTTCTCCAGGCAATAAATTCTCTTAGGTGTTTTTTAGCTGAAAATGTCTTGATTTCCTCTTCATTTCTGAAATAAAAACCTATGTATGAAACTTTACATTTTTAACAAAATCATTTGGGAACCAATATTTTAATAGCTAGAAAGTCTCTGGGCTATTCCCAGCTAGAGCTAAAGAGGTAATGATTTTTTTATACCATGTGAATCCTTTTATCCCCTCTTCACAATTCTGGTAAAAACAGAACAAAACAAAACAAAACACTCATAACCAAGCACATTCATTTAACAAATTCATTCAACCAAAATTTGCTATGTTTCTGCTACACAACAAGCAGTCAATATATGGGGTAACCAATGGCTTATGATGGGGCCTGGCATAAAAAGATAAATTTAGGCAAACAGATATTCTCTCTTAGCAGTCTGAGCTATACCCAAAAGAATATAAATCATTCCATTATAAAGACACATGTATATGTATGTTCATTGCAGCACTATTCACAATAGCAAAGACACGGAAGCAACCTAAATGCCCATCAATGACAGACTGGATAAAGAAAATATGGTACATGTACACCATGTACACCATGGAATAGTATTCAGCCATAAACAACAACGAGATCGTGTCATTTGCAGGAGGGAGCTGGAGGCCATTATCCTTAGCAAAGTTATACAGGAACAGACAACCAAATGCTGCATATTCTCACTTAGAAGTGGAAGCTAAATGATAACACATGAACAGAGGGGCCTATCAGAGGTGAAGGATGGGAGGAGGGAGAGGATCAAGAAAAATAACTAATGGGTACTAGGCTTAATACTTGGGTGATAAAATAATCTCTACAGCAAATCCCATGATACAAGTTTATCTATGTAGCAAACCTGCCCACATACCCCGAACTTAAAATAAAACTTAAAAAAAAGAAATCCAAGTCAACAGACAGTAAGCTAGTGAGACATGTCACAGAGAAATGACAGCTAAAAGGCTACAATGTAGAGTGGGTCAAAGGGTCATGACAGCTATGTGAAAGAAGTTCAGAGGAGGCAAGAGTAAGTCATGGAGAGAACAAGAGTGGACAGAATTTAAGTTTCTTCTGAAGAAGAAATAACATGGCCCACAAAAGACAGACAGCAAAGGTCTTGCCCCAGAACTGTCCCACTGGTTCTTGCAGTTCCAGTTCCAGGGTCCTTTCATGTACAGAATACAACAGGCTTCATGTGCATAGTCAGTGAGTTTCTGATTTTCCATCTAAGGAGAGCCTAAGTAGAAGCTGACATTTGAATAATTATCTCACCATTCATTTCTATGAGGACACATGGTACTCTATGTAAATTTACATATGAGGCTCTGCATCCTGAGTACACATCTACATGCAGGACATAGAACTCTCCTGTAGTTTTCTATGATTTCACATTTCTTCTCTTCACAGAATCTTGACTCTATGAGGTAAGCTACAGTCTGAACAAGTAAGCTTTGAGTGGGCATGGAAGACTTGTGTGTTACTAATATTTCTGTCTTACAGATTCTGTGAGGGAAGACAGGCCATGTGTCTAGTTGGAAGAGTATTTGTTTTGTGGCTGTGAAACTCTAGATAGGAATTCTGGCTCCATTGCTAGTCATGTGACTTTAGTCTGTTCTCATGCTGCTAAATAAAGACATACCTGAGACTGGGTAATTTATAAAGGAAAGAGGTCTAATTGACTCACAGTTCCACATGGCTGGGGAGGCCTCACAATAATGTGGAAGACAAATGGGGAGCAAAGTCTCGTCTTCCATGGTGGCAGGCAAGAGAGCATGTGCAGGGAAACTCCCCTTTATAAAACCACCAGATCTTATGAGACTTATTCACTATCAGGAAAGCACAGGAAAGACCTGCCCCCATAATTCAACTGCCTCCCACCAGGTCCCTCCCACCATATGTGCGGATTATTACAATTCAAGGTTAGATTTGGGTGGGGACACAGAGCCAAGCCATATCCATCAATTTTATCCACCAATCCTTAGTTGATGTCAATTAAAAAATATATATTTAAAAATTTCACTCTCAAGTAGGTTGTGGAAATACATACAGTATGTAGCAGCAGTTACTAGCAGCACATGGTAGACAGCCAATAATCTTTACTTCCATGCATGACTTGCTCATGGTCACACCTGAGCATGAGCAAGAGTCTCTTCTGAAACCCACTCATAACTCAATTGTATCCTTCAGCCCAAGCATTTTTACATGTTCATGAAAATAAATTCAGGTGATATTCAAGCCTGGATACTCTTATCTTCCAGATTCTTTTTGAAGACACTGCTCCGTATTCTTCCTTCCTTCTTGATATCCTAAGGTGCCTTCTTTTATCATTTCCTTTCTTCCGAAAAAGCTTCCTTTAGCCATTCTTTCAGTTAAGGATTCCTGGCAATACATTCTGTTTGTTTTTCTTCAGCTGAGAATGTCTTGATTTCCGGTTTATTTCTGAAGGATACAGGATTTTGAGCTGACAGTTCTTGTTTTAGAATTTGAAAAATGTCCCACTTCCTTCCAGACTGTGCGGCTTGTGATGAGAAATCTACTGTCATTAGAATTGTTTGTCACCAATAAGTAAGGTGTCATCTTTCTCTTGCTGCTGTCAAGATTTTATCTTTTTCTTCAGTTTTCAGAAATTTGACTATGATGGATTTTGGTATGGATTTCTCTGAAGCTGCCCTCTTTGGAAGTTTACCTTAACTTCTTGAATCTGCAGGTTTATGTCTTTTGCAAAAATTGGAATATTTTCAGCCATTTTTTTTTTTCCTTTCCTACCTTTTTCACCTCTCCTCTGGGACTCTAAGGACATTAATGTTACATCTTTTGTTATAGTCCCACAGTGCCCTGAGGGCTGTTTTCATTCTTTTCTTCAGTCTTCTTTTTCTCTGTTTTTCATATTGGTCAATTTCTATTGCTCTGTCTTCTAGTTCCCTGATTCCTGATTCTTTCTTTCTTTCTTTTTTTTGTTTTATGAGACGGAGTCTCGCTCTGTTGCCCAGGCTGGAATGCGGTGGCGCTATCTCAGCTCATTGCAAGCTCCGCCTCCCGGGTTCGCGTCATTCTCCTGCCTCAGCCTCCAGAGTAGCCGGGACCACAGGCGCCCGCCACCACGCCCGGCTAATTTTTTGTATTTTTAATAGAGACAGGGCTTCACCGTGTTTGCCAGGATGGTCTCAATCTCCTCACCTTGTGATCCGCCCGCCTCGGCCTCCCAAAGTGCTGGGATTACAGGCGTGAGCCACCGCGTCCGGCCCACTGATTCTTTCTTATGTTCTCTCATTTTACTATTGAACACATCAATTGAGTTTTGTATTTAAGTGACTGCATTTTTAAGTCCAAAATTTGCATCTTTAAATCTTCTACTACTTTGATGAGACTTTCTGTTGTTTCATTTGTTTCAGTCACACTTGTAGTTGCTTAATGCAATTTTATAACGTAGGCTTTAAGATTTCTGCCAGATAATTATAGTATCTCTGTTATGTTAATGTGGGCATCTATCAATTCTTTTTTAAGATCCAGCTTGAGGTTTTCCTGGGTCTTGGTATGATAAGTAATTCTTAATTGAAATCTTGACAATTTTGGTATAATATTAAGAGACTCTCGATCTTACTTAAACTTTCTGTTTCTGCTAGCCTTCCTTGGTGTCAATCTGGCAGGGGAAGTGGAGAACGCCACCTCCTTAATGCCAGACAGAAGCCCAGGTATCTTACTTGGCTTTCTTGGATACCCGAGGGGCATGGCTTCTGGTTACTGCTGGAAGGAGGTGAGAATTCTGGCTCTCCAGTAAGCCTGCACTGATACACCCCTGGCTGAGAGGTGCAGGCACGCCTTGTTGCTGCTCCCTAGTTGGCCTTCACTGACACCGTAAGAAGGAGGAAAGGAGAGTGGCCTTATTACCACATGGTGGTGATGAAGGTCCCGAGTCTCTACTACTACTGCAGAAGGGAGGAGGAGGGACACCTCATTACTCTCAGGTGAGGGGAGAAGTCCAGGCTTCTGTCATGGGATAGGGGTGAGGGCTCATTTTTCCCCAGTGGGGATGTGAGACTGCTTGGCAAGGGTGGACATCTGAGATCTCTACTTGTCCTTTGCTTGCATGGATGGGTGTAGGGATGGAATATTTATCTGTGGTGTTGGGTGAAGTAGAGGATTTATGTCTAAAAGTTTTCTCTCTTGCTAGGCTGCCCCTTTCCTGGTTCTTTGGTTAGAGAGAGCAGGCTTTTTGTCTGTGCCTATTGTTGTTTCTGGGTTGTTGGGCTTCTTTGGCTCCAAGTGTGAGATATGTGATGAAAAAAGTCCCAGGTAACCCACCACTGTATTGTTTCTTGGGTCTTGAGATCCCTAGCCAATCTGCTTTCTCTCCACCTTTCAGTCTTCTTATATGAGTTTCATATATAAGGGTCTTTAGTTGTATATTGTGGGAGGCATAGAGAAAAGTAAATCTATTCCATCTTCTTGGAAGCAAAAGTCTGCCTCCATTAGCTTTCTAATGCATAGTATTTCTACCTTAGATTGTAGGTATTTCATAGGACAATGTTAATTCTGATTGTCAAATTAGCAACATGAACTCTTTACACTCGACCCTTTTGCCAGAGAATATGTGATGCTAAACTTTCTGCTTTCCAATTACATCAATGCTAAGTAGTGAGAAGTCATTATTAATGGAGTATTACCAGAGAGTTCAGTCTATTCATATAAAAAGTTTTGTCCATAGGTCAATTCAGACTACAAAACCTGAATGAGAAATTCTTATGCTAAAATGTGCTGATAGTACTAAGCCCATGTTTAGCAACATTATTTTTAAAAAGTATATGAATAATTTTTAAAGTCTAATTTTTATTATTTTAGGGGTGTTATTAAGAGTCCAATTCACTACATCTCACAGCATCCCTTTAAGAGGACAAGGGAAGAAAGAAGTTCCCTCAGCTTTGTACTATAAGAAGCTGAACAACCAATTTATTTTAATATTTTAAAAGTTATAAAGCCAATAATTTCCTTCTTTGGCTGTCAGGAACCTCAGGATCAAATTCGGTAATGACATAGATTTTCATACCCTTGATTTCATTTTGTTTTTCAATTGAGATTTTACTTTTACCCAGATTTCTTCATGTGTTGTTTTTCCAGTAGGAAAGTATGCATTTGCGTACCTGATCTCATTTATTTCAGAAACACATGGGTGAATAAATATCTTAGAAAAACACAGTGGGTTCATAAGCCCTCAACAGGACAGGAAACAAACCTCAGGTCTCTTCTTAACTCATCAGAGGAACTTAATACATACTGCCATTTTGATCCCAAATGTTCTCCTTTTCAAGAGGCCCAAAAAAGAATCTATTTTTTTTTTTTGTCACATAACTTACATTGTATTTGTGAGGTGGAGACTTTTAAAAGGGACAGACAAACACAATGATTACCTGGAGGACTGAAGCACCACTATGGAGAAACTGAAGACCACTTTCAGCAGAGTCAATTCCACCAGTAGCCAAAATGGGAAATCCAGGCAGAGCACGAGCAATGGAGGTCACAGCTCTCAAAGCAATAGGTCTGATTGCTGTCCCTACACAAAATCAGAATAATCAATGGTTAGCACACTGACCACTTGAGTATACTGTCTTATATTACTTCTATTACTATCATGTGATGACAGTGTCATACCGAACAAATTTCAAATTACTTTATCTCTGTTTAAGATGTGTACATATGTAGTGTATAAATGCTATGTTTTAAGGCATGTTAGTTTGTCCATGGATTTTTTTTTTTTATTTTAAGGACTTTGATACTAATATTGAATTTAGACATGTTATACAAGTAGGTGTAGCAAACACAGAATTCTCTATGCACACATATTATATGCATATTACATTTTGATATACAGTAATGTGTAAAAGAGTGCATAGAATATTTGAGCATTGGTGGCTCACGCCTGTAATCCCACACTCTGGGAGGTCGAGGTGCGTGGATCACCTGAGGTCAGGAATTTGAGACCAGCCTGGCCAACATGGCGAAATCCCATCGCTACTAAAAATACAAAAACAAAAATTAGCCAGGCGTGGTGGCAGGTGCCTGTAATCCCAGCTAGCTGGGAGGCTGAGGCAGGAGAACTGCTTGAATCCAGGAGGCAGAGGTTGCAGCGAGCCGAGATCACACCACTGCACTCCAGCCTGGGTGACAGAGTGAGACTCTGTCTCAAAAACAAACAAACAAAAAACAACAAGGAACAGCAGATTTTGAAAAGAAAAACAATCACATATAGTGCATCAATAGACATACAGCTATGTTATGTTTCTGCAGAGTACTAAGCAGCTGTTGTGAACACAGACTCTGTAAAAAAAAGGCAAGGTGCTGATGAACTTACAGATTCCATGTTGCTTTTTATATGTACTTCCCACAATTTGAAAAAAAATAGGGAGTCTAATTCAATTTTTCACATATTAGAAAGTTTTAATCAAGTTAAAGAGAATTTACTAGAATCCAGTAATTAGAGTGTTTGCATTTAGTATTTAAATATTTAATTAGCCAGACATTACCAGTATATTATTCCCTAATAGTAATAAAAATTGTATGGATGGAAAGAATACTTTGCGGCTATTTTTTAAATGAATATATTGTACTAAAGCTACTTTGAATTCTCAAATGTTAAACATCCCAGAGTACATTGATGCTTTCATAATAAAGGAATATAATTTGATATTCCTGGTGTTCCCTTATAAGTCAGGGGTCCTTTAAGCATTTTCTGAACTAAAGACAGTTCAATTTATGCAAGAATATGACATTGCCTTAAACCAGGGCTCCACAAACATCATAACCAAACAACTGGTTCAGCCTCATGTGGTGACTAGTTCCGCCACCACTAGTCACCAGCAATATCAATATGTATTTACTGGAGTGCTTACTCTGAAGTATCACACACAGCTGTCTTTTAAAAACTGGCCAGAACTTTAAATTAAATTAAATTAAATTAAAAAAATAAAATAATTAAATAAGAAAAGAAACAAAAAGTTAAAAAAAACAAGCTTTCAATCTGAAAGGGCTAGATACCACATGATTCCAACGATATGACATTCTGGAAAAGGAAAAACTGTGGAGACAGTGAAAATATCAGTGGTTGTAAGGAGTGAACGGGAGGGATACACAGGCAGAGCAAAGAGGATTTTTAGGACAGTGAAAATACTGTATATACTATAATGGTGGATGCATGTTGTTATACATTTACACACAAAAAAAACCCACTTAGAGAATGTATCTGTTACACTGGTAAAATGCACAACACCAAATGTGAAACCTATTGCAAAGTTTGGACTTTGGGTGATTAGGCTGTATGTGTCAATGCAAGTTCATCGATTATAACAAATGTATCACTCTAGTGGGGAATGTTGATAATGAAGGAGTTCATGCATGTGTTGGAGCCGTGGATATACTGAATATTTGTGTACCTTCTTCTCAATTTTGCTGTGAACCTAAACTGCTCTAAAAAAGAAAGTCTAAAAAAGAGGCTGGGAGTGGTGGCTCACACCTGTAATCCTAGCACTTTGGGAGGCCGAGGCAGATGGATCACCTGAGATCAGGAGTTTGAGACCAGCTTGGCCAATTTGGTGAAGCCCCATCTCTACTAAACAATACAAAAATTATCTGGACGTGGTGGCATGCACCTAGAATCCTAGCTACCCGGGAGGCTGAGGCAGGAGAACTGCTGGAACCCGGGAGGCAGAGGCTGCAGTGAGCTGACATTGCGTGCCACTGCACTCCAGCCTGGGCAACAAGAGCAAGACTCCGTCTCAAAAAAAAAAGAAATAAAATAAATAAAATAAAATAAAATATAGGTGGCTTTCTTTTTATCCTGTTCATATCTGTTTCAGATAAAATTGAACCTTTTCACGACTAATGCTTTTGTACTCAACACAAAAATGTTTGTGGAAATGTCTACTTGTGGCTCCCACACCTAAAACATCTTCCTCTACATATTACCATAGTATTTCTTAGTTAGGAATATTGAGTACTGACACTTCAAAATTCATAACAGACATTTTGAATACAAAGTGTTAAGTTGGGCAAATTAGAAAATGGACATTAAGATTCTAATTCTATATTATCTATCAGTGATTCCTCACAGTTTTTATGTTTTAACCATAAAAAGGCTAATAGTGGACAGAATTTATAGTGAGAATACAAAAACACACATATATATATATGCATCTTTAGTTATACTAAAGAATCTACATAACAATAAAAGTTAAAGGAAGGCATTTTTAAAGAAATCTATAACAAACTTTTTGATAGACACACAGCTATCTTTGCACAATATAACTGACATAGTCAATACATATTAACCCAATGGCTTCTTTACATACACACTACTTTGAAGTAATAAAGAAATATTGGTTTCTTTCCCCCTTATTTAGTTGACCCAAGAGAGTAAATTTGAGCTAAGTAGATAAATAATTATTTCTACCTCCACCGTTAGAAGACTATCATTAACAGTAAGGGGTAAAATTTCAAAGTGGTATACAGGGATTTGGCCACATATTCCAATTGATATTAATGGACATAAAATGGCAACACAGCTTTGAAAAATCAACCAGTGACACTTAAAGGGCAACATTACTACACAGGTGTTAAAAAAATCAGCAAATTCTTATTGCCATTTGAAGATGTTCAATTAGGTCAATAAGACATTTTCTAATTTATGTTTTTATTCCTTTCTAAGGATTTTTATAATGTACCTAATGAACAGAAAAACATTTCAAAAATAAAAGTATTTTTTTAAATGTAAGAGTAACTATGTTCTCTGAGGAAATGAGATCCAAAAAAAATGAAGAAATGATCTCTCTGTTGCTGGACTATAGTAAAGTCAGTTTTTATTTCCATTATAAACCCAATTTGATTTTTATAGCTCAACTGATTTAATATGAAATATAATCTACTTGTTCTCAGCATTTTTATGGGGAATAGGTTTTAAGAATGATTTCACCCACTAAGAATGGTTTCTAGAAGGAAATTGAAGGTATATAAAAAGATCTTTCTAAATAGTTATACAGAATTTATTTTTAGTTTTAAAATGACAAATGAAATAATAATAGGTTCAAGATAAAAATAAAACTTTTGGTTTAAAAGAAAATACATATATCAATGCCATACAAAATTGTACATATGCCAATGAAAATCATAAAGACTTCCTGAATTACAATTATCGAGATAAAGGTCTTTTAAAATTCTGTCACTGCTACAGCCATTAATGATTTTAGACCAAAGACTAGGGAGGAAGAAGCCAGTGTGAGAAGTTCCAGGAATGTGTATATGGGCTCTATCCTTAAGGAAACAACAAGGTTTAAATCAAGAAATTGAAATCCTATACACTTAAATGAACTAATAGGTAACATGCAATTTAAATTAAGCCCTCATCTACATGGGGTGGCCAGTTGAACCTAATGGGGAATTCAGTTACATCAAGTCATTCTGCTTCAACTGTGTGGAATTCTCCAATAAAAATCAAGCCATTCTGAGTTCCTACGTTTTGAAACAAGCTGCAGGTTCCAACAAACAAACAAAAAATGAACTGGACTTATGAGTTGCAACATTGCTACCAAGAACTTTGATTTGCATTATGTGGCTCTCCTGGTGGACTAGACTGAACTGTAACTTTTGGTCTCTAATCAATCTAGGCACTCCATGTAGTCACAATTTTAAATACAAATCAGTGTGTTGAATTCACAGATTGTCTTAGATAAACTATACAGAACATTTTTGGATTGATTCATGTTTTAGAAAAACATTTTAGTAATCCAGAGATTTTGAATTGTTAATCAATCTGATTTTGGTGAAAAGTATTTTTCTTAAGAAAATGAACTCTCATTTGTCAGATATCATTTTAAATACAATTTCAGAAACGCTATCATTGGCTATAGTATTATATATTGATATGTGTGTATTAATGTATTATGACAATCAGGTTCCTTACTCAGTCTTCATTTATCCATTCATCTGTCTATCCACAAAATATTTTTTAAGCACCTATGGCTTTTTTTTCCTGGTTCATCAGTTTGTGTCCTAACTATATATCTACGCTTGACTCACAAAACACCAGGTCTTACTGCTGTAGTAGGTTATTTCAAGGTAATAATTTGAATCCAGTTATTCATTCTCTACCAGTATTCCATTAGAAACAATTCACATTTGTTAGAACATTATACATTTTATAAATACTATTCATATGAATTCTATCCAGAAGGCAATTTGAGGATGAACTAGCTACCAACATCAGACAGACAACTGGGTCAACTGCTGAGGTTCAAATCTTAAGTTCCATTTATAAGCTGTGTAACTTTGTGAAACATTTTAAATCTCACTGAATCTCAATTTTGTCATCTATAAAATAATAAAAATTATAATAACATCTTCATAGAACTGTTTTCAAGAATAAGTTACATAATATATAAAAGGCCATTTATTATTATTATTATTATAAAATTATTAAAAGGCCATTTTTATTATTTTACATAATAAAAATTGTAGAAGTGTTTGCTGTTATAATTTGTACTACCCTCAAGGACAATTGCTTTCAGAGGCAGCATTTATGTAGTTTACTTTGACATTGCCTTCTGTGTTCTCATGTGTTTAGTGATGCAATTAAAACCAATTTTTAAATTGGAGACAAAAGCATGATGCCTATGTTGACAGAACTTTATCCTCTGAAACCTTAAGAGGACCACACACCTCCCCTCCTTTTTCTCTTTTCCTAACAGCTGCCATTTAGCAGTGTCATAATGTTGAAGAAGATTACTTTGACTGCAAAGGAAAAAAGTCTCAAAGGCTGACATCAATATATTTAAGAATTTTTTTTTGAGAAGCAAAATGTACATGGATTTTAATGACAATATTTGAACTCAAGTTTATTGGTGAAAAGGAGGCAGAGATGTACTTCGCATGACAAAATCTTTGAAGAAAAAAGGATTTTTTAATGAGCAAGAGAGTATGGGACATATGCTAAATAACTGGAATTTTGAATAATTGAGTTTAATTCTGTTTGTTTTTCTCCCCCTAATCATTTGACTCCTAGGACAGCGACTGTTACACAATTAATTGTTAGAACTAAGTCCACAATAAACTCCCTGATAATAGCTCTAGCTGGCAATAAAACAGAAATTGGGTTATAATATTCATTCGTGCTCACTGTGTATGCAAGAAGAAAATGTAGTTTTAATTTGCTTACATTAATTAAAATATAATGAATTAAGTGGATAACAAATTCATTAGAAATTGAAACTTGACTGTCTAATTGTTAATAGTTTTAGCATCATCCAGAAGAAAAAAAATTAGTAAACCAAGAATTTCAAGGATTTAGGAGGTGAGAGATTGATTTTTATAAACTATGTATAAATGAAGCACCAACAAATTTATGCTTTACTAAAACAAGTGTAAAATGTTAATGAAGTTAATATACTAATAAATACATGAGACACAGCTATTTAAAAATAACATCTTTACACATGGATGAGAGTCCTCTGAGAATATTTGCGTAATTCAACCAGAAACTGAAGTACTAAAAGGATCTAGGGTTATATGTAGAGATATGTAATTTAAAGAGAAGAAAGGGAAAAAATAAAGTTGATTATTTGATGTTAAATTTAGTCTTTTTAGAAAAGCTAAAAATTTTTTTCTGAAAATGTTTTTAGTTGAATTTTTCATATTTTCTCCAAGTCTTCATATCTTCATAGCTATGTTTATCTGCTTCATAATGCATTCAATATGTTCCTAGTGGATTCATATTAAATAACTCAGTACCTAGCATGTGCCAGGCATTTATTTTTAGCAAGAGAATTAATAATATTCACCAAAGAGAGCCATTCTCCGTTCCGAAAGTGTCAGCTACTGTTAGTGGAATGAGTAGGATCACTCATTCATAGAGTGATTTCCACGTGCAGACACTGAGGCAGGGGTTTCATGTACACTGTGTACTTTAATTATAACTCTAAAGCTAGGCGCTGTCCTCTCTATTTTGTACATAAAGAAGGAGAAGCTCAAGCTGAATAAATAACTTGCCTAGTGTCACACAGTTTAAAAAGGATGTAATATGATTAAATATCAAGTCTCTGTGACATGAAAGTTCCCATTTTCAGTTATTATTGAGAAGTAACCATGCAGCAATTACAAAAAGGATCATCTTTGGATTGTTTTTGCCTAAGAAAACTAGTATCAGTAGGGCCTGATGCTATGAGAACACAGAATAAGTCCAACCAATTAGGTCTAAATCTTAGACCATTTGCTTTATATAATTGTGGCTTTGACAAAGCAAGCTTCTCAACTGTCTAAAACACCGGTTTTCCCTAATTGAAAAACAGGGACATTAATACTAATAATATTCCAGGGAGTTGGGATGTATTAGATGATACAACTCATGGGAAGGACTTGGAACAGCGCCTAACTTATACTGTATATAAGCTAATATTAGTGTCAAAGCTAGAGAAAATTGATCAGAAAAATAAACATTCAGCTATAACCATATAAGGATAAACACTTAACTTTTAAGGGTTGTTAATATTTATTCCTAGATATAACATTTGGGGATCCTTTTGTAATCCATATGCTACTTCATTGGTTTTCAAATTATGAATATTCGTAGCTTGAGTCTATGGTAGTAAATGTGTGTATCTGTGTGAATAAATCTTTATTAGATTTTTAAGTGTGATTTGCAACGTGTGTGTGTGTGTCTGTGTATAATATATATATATTCTAAGTCTTTTTTGCAGAATCTGTTCTGTTAGTGCTTAGACAAAAAATTACATATACACTATGTTCCTGGAAGTATTATTTTCTGTAGCAAAGTAGTGAAAAACAATCTAAAGGATCACGAGTAGTTACTCTATTAAATAAATTATAGTTTATAAATGTATGATATACTAGAAAATCTTTAAAATTGAGATGCAAATAGCTCTAATTTATAACGTTAAGAGTTAATCACAAGTAGCACAGCAATATATATGGTATGGTACCATTGTTGGCAAAAAAGTACGTGATTACATTTATTATATGTGCATGTAAATGCATATAATGTTGAATTTCATATTGTTCACAGGTATCATCTCTGGGAAAGGGGGTGAATCCCACAGTAAAGGCGTTGAAGACCTTTCAAGTATATATATATATATATATATATATACATTTTTTATTGTTGGATTATTTTTGATAAAACGGTGTTATAATTTACTTCTGTAGTAAAAATATCTATTTTTATAATGTCCCTAAAATTCACCTTACAAGAGTCATCAGAATATATGATGTGACATTTTTATACATGGGATATACAGTGATTCTATCCTCTGTACATTACAAAGAACGTATTTGGTTCTGTGTCCAACATTTTAGATAAAAGATCTACAAACACAACAGAGTGAATAGGATGATCTCTCTTGATCTGTCTTTCTTACACACATATCATATACATCTATATGTATTAAAAGAAATCCTATAAACAGTCTCCAAATATTTGAAGGATAACCATGAAAAAAAAGGGCTTATCCTATGCAGAAAATTGGAATGAACATTTCAGCATACATGATTGATTTTATTATTCTTATTTTTATAATTAATTTATTGTAAATTCAGCAATGAAAGTAGCTACAATGGGACTTCCCTGTTCCTTGAATCTTGATGGCTACTTGACAGCAAGATGCAACAGAAAGACTTCTCTGTACTACAGGAAATATTGGATTATTTTTTGTCTTCCAATTCAAAATTTGGGGATACTATAACTTCTTCTTGGTAGTTTAAGAGCAATTTTACATGCTCTATAGTTTTCCAATAGATATCAGTGATTGACTTGGAAAAGAAGCAAGTATGAGTTACAATGAACTTTTAAGATTAAATATGTTAAATATAAATGCTCCTCTTTTGAATATTTTCTAATTGACAGGTATTTTCCTATTTATTTTTGCATACATTGTGCTGGTGACATTACTATGAAATAGGTATTTCTGTCTCTATTTTCATAGATGTGTAAACTGAGATTCAGTAGGGATAAATGTCGCATGCTCAAGATCACTCTGTTAGAAAGTGTGGGTCCAGTGTTTGAATCAGGCCTACCTGACTCCCAATACCATGCTCTTAACCACAATGCTATGCTGCTTCCTGATTTTAAATGTCTGGATGTAAATTAAGCTTCAGAAAGAAGAGTTAATAATAATAATTGTTATAATTAATAAAGATATATTATCCAGGTATGATAAAAGCATAAATATTAGCATTATATAAACATAGGCATGATATTAATTGTTGGATAAAAATTAAATTAGAAGTAGAATAGTTAATAATTGCACAACCAGAGTAACCATATAGCCCAGTTTGCCCAGGAGAGCCCCAGTTTATTATACCCGTATTTATTTGTAATTACATGATGTAACAATAGCTATCTACCTTTGGTCTAAATTAAGTATCCCAGTTCAGATGATAAATTATAAAATCATACCAGCTATAACTAAAGATAATTATGTCCGAGAATAATAGGACAAAGACAATTACAGAAGCAAAGTGAAATTTGTTTTAGATCCAAAACCAAATTTATCAGGAGCTTAGAAACTCACTATACTGTCCAACACTCAAAAGATGGTATGAAGAGCTAAATGTCTTTAAATTTGTCACTAGAGAGAAAAATATACGGCATTTACTAGGCATAATTAGTCTATACGTATGTTCTTTCTATTTTCAACCTGTAGGTGGCCACCACAAGCTACACTTATTAAACAACTCATTAGTAGCATTTTCAATACTGTCATCTTCAGATAATTAGCAATTTATTTAAATAACCAATTTCTGTAGAAATAATTGCCATGAAATGCCCTGAATCTACTTTTTATAAACTATAATAAAAGTGTTAAGATAATCCCTGACATTTGCAAATGCCATTAGTTCACCTTTCCTTTTGATAGTGCTATGGCATTATGTTTAAACAATTACCCGATAACACAGCAGTTTAATGAAACAGTACAGTAAGCACATTCTTCAATATGGCCAGAAAGGACACTCAGATTTAGAAAGAAATCCAGTGTGCAGACATGTTTACCCAGAGGAAAAACACATCTAAAAGAAAAAGAATTACTGAATTAAGGACATTATTGCTATTTCCAAGTTGGTTTAGTTTCCATGGTAGAGGCCATAACATATGTACTCTTTTTGGAAACAAGAGAGTTTTTACAAAGTGATTCATGTGATAGGCTGGTGTAAACTATAATCATATATATCTACGAATATGTATAATACCTTCATTGTATTATTTGCTCTATAACCTTGATGCAGGAACAAGTAGTAAATTGTTCTTACTATCAATCTTAAAAGTGTTTGTACTTTAAAAATGGTGTGCACTTTCAAAGTAGAGTTATTGAGGAAACGCATAAATGGTTTTACATCGCGGTTAGTATTTATCATTTAAAATAGACCAGAGTTCTAACTCAGTTTCTTCATTGCTATTCAGTTCCTTATACTACTAAGATCCATTGATGTGGGATTATACAGTGTGTCTTGGTTGCGAGTAGTAAAACTATTTGAAACCTTTATAATTTTTAAGCTGTTGTCCACTTCATATGGAAAACTGAAATTAGAATTCAAAGCCAGTGGCAATATTATTTTTATGGTTAGACTGAAATAACTTGAGAACCTATTAAGTACCAGTTGCTCTGCTAAATTATTCCCTCGTTATTTATATCCTCACAACATCATTACAAGTCACATATACATTATCTCCATTTTACAGACAAGGAAATTCAGGCTCAAGGAATTAAATAGTGTGTGCATGTAAGAAAGGCACGGCTGCATGGTTAAATAATGCATTACAACAATAAAACAATTAGTCTACAATATCACCATAAAATTCATTGCTGGGTTTGAATATGAGGGTTTTTCTTTATTTCCAGATTAACACATGCCTCAGTATCTCCAAATAAGAGCTTCTGGCAATGCTTTTTGCCTACAAATTCAAAGGTTTACCTATAAGTATAAATAGAAGAACTATTAAAAAAAGACATATTTCCCCAGTCAGGAAATTATTCTCACCTATGACAGACTTAGTGGACTTGAAGTAACATTTCTCATGTGATTATGCTTAAGGATGTCCAGAGCAAATGTTACACAGCATAAAAACTCACCATTCTACGTGTTTTCAAAAATGATTATTTGCGTAGAAGAAAGAGGAAGATTATAATGACAATGATAATGCCGACGACCACAGTTTCATTTTACTCTTAGGAGAATCCGGGATAACAAGTGGGCATTATTCTGAGAACATACAGAAAAATAACAAAGAAGAGGTTCCACATCCATTAGGATCCTATTACTTCTTCCCTTGGAAAATCACGATTTCTTTTCTCTTTGAAATCCTGTGCTCTGTTTACTCTGTGGGTGGTTCTATGGTCAGGGTGTCCATGGCAGCACTTGCTGTACTGTAAAACCATTCCTTTCACTCTCAGCAACGCATTCTCTTTTCACTTTACAAAGAATTACATGTGTTAATCTCTATGCCCTGTGATAAGGCTGTGCCCCTCAAAGTCTACTGAAACACAGGCTGTACAGCAGTTGATGGCGTTTTGTTCTCTTCTTCAGCCTGGACAACTCTCAAAGATGTGGTGTGGACAAGGACATCTCTACCTGGGCCCTTATCTGAACCCTCTGAATCAATGTTCACTCTAAAACTGACCAGGCACTTTGATAAAGAGAGGTTCTACTGTTTAATTAGTTGACAATAACATTTCTTCCTAAATTTCAATAGGGTAAAAAATGAAAAATCATTTTCAATCAAAATTATTTCTTGTACCCAGCACCATGGCTAATGCTCAAAGGCAGCAGAAGAGACGTCTCTTCTCAGCAAGCTTATAAGGCTGGGTCAATGAGATAAAAACATGGACAAACCATATTCATATGCCCAATTTTGTGGGTCAGACCACAGACACTGCTGAAACTTAGAAGACAAGGAGAGCCGGGAAATCTGAGGTGGTCTAGGAAGGCTTTGAGGAAGACGCAGGACTTACTTCAGCTGGACTCTTGAAAGCTAAGTGGGTAGGTCTGGGGCTAAAATTAGGATATTTCAAACTGTAGCAGAGGTTGGGAACAAGGTGAGAAAAATTGCAGATATAGTAATGAACAAATATTTATAAAACACGTTAACAGCAAAACCGAAGTAGCCTCTCAGGTTGGGAAATGGTACACAGTGCATTACATAGTGTAGGGATGTTGCCTCTTAGGCAGGAAAACAGCCTACTCCCAGCTCTCACAGCTACCAATATCAATTTCTATATGGTATTTTACTTTTCAAAAGGCATTAAAAAAAATTGACCTAGTATAAGAAGAAACAGGTTTAAATTTAAACAAAAGATCAAATGAGGGAAGTTCAAAGCTATTTACTGTTAATAAAAATATTGCTATTTTAATAGCAATTGTTAATTATTAATAAATTAATAAATATTGCTATTTACTGCCAACAAAAATATTTCTCAGAGGAGACTAAAGACAATCTATACTCTTTATACATGTCCCTGTCTGTAGCCTTTCTAGAGATCATAAGGATCTTTCTAGTCTGATGAAAAGTAATATTAGGATTTTTATCAAACAGAAGAGATAAGAATTACAACTAGAATAGTATGATCCACTTTTTCAGAATACAGAGAGCTTATATAATGGAAGAGAACAAGTGTTCCACTGTATCAGTAACTATTGCCAGTGATGTAAGTTATCATTTTCACAGATGCATCTATACTTTTAACAAACATCATAAATACTGCAGGAATCTGTAGCATGTATTAAAAAGAGCATACGCTCAACTAGGAAAGGAAAAAGAACTTAAGACTACATTACTTCAGACAAGATCTCTTAAAGTATTACCTAAAGGAACTGTAATAGTACCCTAGAGCATGAGGATATGGAGCAGTCTGGCAACCTCTCTTAACATACCACAGATCAGCTACATGCCAAAAATGGGAAGCTAGTTTCAAGTTGTGCATATCTGTGTGGCCCCTGGGACCCCTGATGTTTTAGGACTTTGAACTACCAGCTGGGGATGTGCCTCAATCAAATGGATGATAAAAACTAGTAGTGATTTGTATAGCCACTGAGTAGGCATGGATTTCTAATGTACCTAATACAGAACCAAATAGAATAAAATAGAATAATCTACGTAAAGCAGGCAGCACAGTGACAAGCACATAGTAAATGCTTTAAAAATGCCATCACTACAGCTTCTAAAAATATAAAACGATAATAATAGAACAATATGAACAATGTTATACAATAAACTCAACAGTTGAAGTGAAATGGACAAATTCCATGCAAAACACAACTAACCAAAATTGAGACAACAAAAAACAGAAAGTCAAAATTAAAAATAGATCCATAACTATTGCAGAAGTTGAATTCATAATAAAAAACATTTTCACATAGCAAATTGCGAGTCCAGATGGCTTCGTTGGTAAATTCTATTAAACTAAAGGAAGAAATAATACCAATCTTACACAAACTCTTATAGAAGATACAGGAAAAATGAGACAATCTCAACTCATTTTATAAAGCCAGCATAATCCTGATATTGAAACCTGACAAATAAATTAAAGGAAAGTAAAATTATAGACCAATATCCATAAACCCAAATATTTGTATTAAACAAATTCAGCAATATATAAAAGGTGTAAAGCATCATGATCAAATAAAGTTTATCCCAGGAATATGAAGGTAATTTGATATGGTTTGGCTGTGTCCCCACCCAAACCCTGTCTTGAATTGTAACTCCCACAGTTCCCACATGTTATGGGAGGAACCCAGTGGGAGGTGATTGGATTATGGGGGCGAGCCTTTCCTGTGCTGTTCTTGTGATAGTGAATGAGATCTGATGGGTTTAAAAATGGGAGTTGCACTGCACAAGCTCTCTTTTTGCCTGCTGCCATCCATGTAAGATATCATGTCACTTGCTCCTCCTTGCCTTCCACCATGATTGCAAGGCCTCCCCAGCCACGTGGATCTGTGAGTCCAATTAAATCTCTTTCTTTGGAAATTGCCAAGTCTCGTGTATGTCAGTGTGAAGTGGACTAATAAATGGTTTAACATTTGAAAATCAATTAACGTAATTCACCAATGAACTGAATAAAAGAGAAAAGCCATATGAGTATCTCAAAAGGGTACAGAAAGTGTATACAGGAAAGTTTGAAATCCATCCATGATGAGAACTGTAAGGAAAACAAGGGTGAGACTATCCTCAATCTGACAAAGAACATCTATTAAAAAACCTATAGCTAAAATCAGATTTAATGTTAAAAAATTCTTTCTCTATATACTGTTTATACTTTCTATTCCATATACTCACAAGAAGCAATTAGAAAGTTAAAAAATAATATTCCCAATAGCACCAAAAAGCAACAAATAAGAGTACATTTAGAAAAGATATGTAAGATCTCTACGCTAAAAATATTTTGTAAAATATTTCTGAGAAAAATTGATACTTAAGAAAATAGAGAGACATATCATATTCATAGACTTGTTGACTCAATACTGTTAAGATGTTAAACTTCACCAAATTGATCTTTAGATTCAACACAACCCAAAACAAAAATCCAAAAAGGTTTATTTGAAGAAACCGATAAGCTGATTCTTAATGTTATTAAAAAATACAAAGGATGTAGATTAGCGAAAACAATCAGGAAAGAAAATAACTCAAGGACACGATTTCACTTTAGGACTTGCTTTAAATTTATAATAATAAAGACAACGACATTAGAATATATGACAAGTAAGTGAAAGAGAACGGAGTCCTGATGTAGTCCCACAGATAAGGCCAATTAATTTTTGACCAAGGGAGGAAGTCAGTTCAATGAGGGGAAGTCATTCTAACAAATGGTGTGAGAAAAGCAGGATATTTGTAAGAGGAAGGGGAGAAAAAGAAAAGAAAAGAAACGAAAAGAAAAGAAACGAAACGAAATGAAAAGAAAAGAAAAGAAAAGAAAAGAAAAGAAAAGAAAGGAAAGGAAAAGAAAGGAAAAGAAACGAAACCATGGCTTCTACCTCACTTTATACACAGTTTTTTTAAAGATTCAAGATGAATTGTAAATCTAAATGTAAAACTTGAAATCATAAAGTTCTTAGGGAGAACAAAAGGAGACTATTTCTGTAAACCTGAATTAGGCAAAAATTTCATGGAAAGGATGTTAAAAGCAATGACTAATTTTTTAAAAAATTGATAAACTGGACTTCAAAAAAAGACGTCATTAAGAAAATAAGGAAGCCAAAGTCTAGAAAAAAATCTATTCACACACATATATTTTAAAAAGAACTCATATCTAAAATATATAAAGAACTAGAAACCAACAGTTAAAAGATTACAACAGACAAAATACTTGAACAATACTTTAAAAAAAGACATACAAATGATCAGGGAACTCGAAATTAAAATCATTATAAGATACGATTTTCGGCCCACGGGAATGGCTAAAAATCCAAAAGACTGATAACAGCAAATGTTGATGACAATGTGGAACAAAACAAACTCTCATATGCTGCTGGAAGGAGTATAAAATGATAAATCACAGCCAGGCACAGTGGCTCACGCTTGTAATTCCAGCACTTCGGGAGGCCAAGGCGGGCAGATCACGAGGTCAAGAGTTTGAGACCAATCTGTCCAATATAGTGAAACTCTGTCTCTACTAAAAATACAAAAAATAAGCCGGGTGTGGTGGCACACGCCTGTAATCCCAGCTACTCAGGAGGCTGAGGCAGGAGAATCACGTGAACACGGGAGGTGGAGGTTGCAGTGAGCTGAGAGCATGCCATTGCATCCCAGCCCAGGTGACAATGCAAGACTCCGTCTCAAAATAAATAAATAAATAAATAAATAATAAATTAAAAAATAAAAAAAGATAAATCACTTTGGATAATTGTTTGACAGTTTCTTTAAAAAAATCACATACATCTATCCTATCACCCAGCAATTTCTTTCCTAGATGTTCACTCAACAGTGAAAATAAGACTAAAAAAGTATATGCACAAAAATGGTCATGACAACTTTACCCATAACAGCTCAAAACTGGAAACAACCGAAATATCCATCAACTGGAGAATGGATAAACAAATTTTGGTCAATTAATAGAATGAAAACGACTAGCAATAAAAATGAAATTTATACTGATAAATGTGACAATATTATTTTAAAAATTATATTGAGCAAATGAGGCCAGACATGTCCCCTACTCACACATACATGGAGGTAAGCAGGGAAGAAAGGTAAGAAAGAGAAAGAGAGAATCGAATGAATACTATTTAGTTTATATGAAGTTTTAGTACAGATAAAAAGAATCTATGGTGGTAAAAGTCTCAGCTGGAGATGGAGAAACTGACTACTAAGCAACCCAAGAGAACTTTCTGGTGTGAAGGAAATATCCTCTATCTTGTTTCACGTTGTGTCACTACAGATGTGTACCATTTTGAAAGCTAACTTAGCTGAACAGATATAATATCTGTGCATTATGTTGTATTGAACTACACTTCATTAAAAATAAAAATATATGAATACATAAACAAGAAGTAGCAAAACGCCCATCTCAAAAGTGAGCATCTCCTACATGAATCCATTTCTAAAAAATTCTTTTGGTGGTCAGAATCTTTCAAAAACTTCATTTTACAAAATATGAGGACATCTTCCCATTTGCAAATAGAAAATGAATCTGTGAGGCTGGGCGCAGTGGCTCACGCCTGTAATCGCAGCACTTTGGGAGGCCGAGGCAGGAGGATCACGAGGTAAGGAGATCGAGAACATCCTGGCTAACACGGTGAAATCCCGTCTCTACTAAAAATACAAAAAATTAGCTGGGCGCCTGTAGTCCCAGTTACGCGGGAGCTGAGACAGGAGAATGGCGCAAACCCGGGAGGCAGAGCTTGCAGTGAGCAGAGATCACGCCACTGCACTCCAGCCTGGGAAACAGAGTGAGACTCCATCTCAAAAAAAAAAAAAAAAAAAGGAAAAGAAAAAGAAAAGAAAATGAATCTGTGGCAGGGCGTAGTGGCTCATGCCTGTAATCCCAGCACTTAGGGAGGCCAAGGCAGGTGGATCACCTGAGGTTAGGAGTTCAAGACCAGCCTGGCCAACATGGTGAAAACCCGTCTCCAGTAAAAACACAAAAATCAGGTGGGCATGGTGGCGGGCGCCTTTCCAGCTACTCGGAAGGCTGAGGCAGGAGAATCGCTTGAACCTGGGAGGCAGAGCTTGCAGTGAGCAGAGATCACGCCACTGCACTCCAGCCTGGGAAACAGAGTGAGACTCCATCTCAAAAAAAAAAAAAAAAAAAAGAAAAAAAAAAAAAAAGAAAAGAAATGAAGCTGTGAGCTTATATTATAAAGGTGAACAGTACATCATGGAAGGTAAATCAATGTCAACTTAGATGACCCAGTGAGAGCAATTTTTATGGTGTTGTTGCCCTTGTTAATGTTTGTAATCTCCATGAAATTTTCTTGAGAGCAATGCTTTTAAAGAAGCCACATATATCACATATAAGCACATACACACAAACATACGCACACACACACACACACACATTGTCAGTGATAAATCACTAGTTACTGAGAATAAGGACACATGGAGTACAAAATGATGCACATATAAAGATAGGTATTACGGCTAGACTATACCTCTAAATCATAACTCTTGAATTAGCCAGGCATGCTAAAAATCACTCTATTTAGAAAGGCACAGCTTCAGCCAGCCACAAAAGCAGTTTGGCCCTTTGCTGACTATAGTGCTAAGTAAGACCCCAGAGCCAAATTTCAAAAAATGCCACCAACTGATCACAAATATTGTTAACATATAATGAGAATATCTGTTTCTACACTTTATGCCCAAATTGGTATTTGAGTGTATCTTTACCTCTCCAAAACAGGAGAGGAGGCACTCAGGGGTGTTATTCCTATTAAAACCTTGTAGTCATAAACTTAACTCCCCAGCTGAATCTTTAAGGAATATTTGGCTCATAGTTATGTCAAGTCTATGATGGGTTTATAATGAAATATCCTTTCTCTATTGGCTACTTTTCCAGTCTTTAATGTTTTCTGATGAAATTTCAGGCTCTTGTCAAATTGAGGTCATTACTTTGTCTACTGGCATGGATAGGCAGGCAAATTGGCCAGTGTGCAACCCTGGATGACTCAACCGATTGCCAAATGGTTCCATTTGCAAAATAGGAGACAGTCCATTGTCAGGACCAACTTGGTAGGGAAAGGATATATAGTCTGTATCTACTGCACATATCTAAGCAAAATGTGATGCATATATTTTTCCACATTCATAGATGCTCTTCCTTGTTTTTTTTTTTTCCAATTTATATTGTTGACATAAGTGTCTCATCATCCAAGTGCTTAAATTGTGTATAATGATTCCAAACAGCGTTCGACCATTCAGATTTGGGCATTGGGCATCACAGATACGTTAAATCTAGTTACAGAGGCAGAGCTAGAGCATGGTTTCCATGCCTCGAGGGGAGAGACATATTTTAGCAACCTTTGCCAAAACCACCATATACTGTTTTTCTCAACAGAGCTCAGAGACTCTTTGTAATTGTGCAGAAGTCAACAGAAATCATATTAAACTATAACACTTTCAGATTTTTTCAAGTATATTTGCAATCCAGTGTAAATAGGGCCAACGGTCACAATGTATTTTTTTTGGAACACTAATATTTGTTTTACTCTAGGCAAGTGTTTTCATAGCCAGTAACTGGTATGAAAAAAGATCTGTTTTCATTCTAGAAGATTATTTATTTATAAACTTTGAAATACAAATCACAAGACTCCCAGAATTCTAATTTACTAAATGCTGAATATATTATGAAGCAGTTCTTAAAATTTAAAATTTGAAAATGGAAATGTATTGAAAAGTTTCAGAAAAAAAGATGTATTTCCCATATCCAGCAGAAACTGAACTAGAGAAACATATTATGATTGCCAAAAAAAGGGCTATCACTCTAAAGGCTGTAGGCAAACAAAATACTAACAAGTTTAATTATTCACAATGGCACATTTATGGAGAGTATAATGTCACAATCAATGATTACAAGCCCACACAAATAGCACTGTAATAATTGTACAAGGCGTGTTCAGAAGTGAAATAATTTAGAATTTGAAATCAATAGCATTTATAGACGTTGGAAAATGTCAAATGGAAAACGAATGCCAGTATTTGTATTCTTTCTGGAGCATTTTTACTTCTCAGCTTTTAATTATTCTTTAAAAGATTTTTTAGTACCTGAAAGCAAAAGCAAACATTTGCCCTTTCATGTCTCAACTAACTCTTTCAATAGACTTAGATATGTGAGGGTATTGTTTTATGTATGGAAAAATGAGAAGTCTTTGTGAGAGCTAAGGTTTTGCTAAGCGTTTCCCTTTAATTTCCCGTCTCTTGGCCTCTTTCCCTTGTGCCATTCTCATCCTCCATCTCACAATGTTTTTGTTCCATTCATTTCCCATCACTATTAGCATTTAAATTCAGGTTTTGGCACAAAAACCTTTCCAACACAAGGCATTACTTTGGCAAATTCTTAAAATACTCCTTGTAATTAGAGACAGGGTAAATTGGATGAGAAGTATATAGGGATTCTCTACACTATCTTTTCAATTTTTCTGTAAGATCATTCAAAAATAAACCTTTAGTTTTAAAAGTTTCCCCTATATAACACTTGGATTCTTCCTGTTCTTACAAAAATATCAGTTTACTTATATTATCTGGGAAAAACAAGGCCACAAACTTGTGAATATTGAAAATAATTCTTAAAAATATAACATTTAGTAGCTGTTTTAATTAATTGCCATTTCCTACCAACGAGTAATAGCAATAACTATCCTTTGTTGAATGACCTAAATATGCACAAAGCACTCTATTAAGCCTTTTTATTAATATTACTTATGTTATTTTATCTAAATCTCACAGAATCTCCAGGAGCTATCACTTTTTATGCTAAAAATTGTCAAATATCTTGTCCTTATAAGAGTAACTGTAAGGTCTCAGATTCTACCCAAATATGTTGACTCCCAAACTAGTGCCATTTTTCACAAACTTTTTGCCTTCCTTAAAGAAATTGATATTTGTATGTACCTACTGACTGCAGGCATTGCACTGTATATATGCTTTTTATATACATACTTATTTGTATGAATGCACAAAAATAACCCTGCAACAAGTTGCTATTAATTCTAAAAATGAAAGGAAAAATCCTGACATTTTCTAGTAAAAGCTGTTCTAGTTAAGAAAGCATTTAACTGTCAACTCTGGTCTTTGTTGACACTTTTTTAGATTTCTGGAAAAAAAAAAAAAACTGTATTTAACCTTTTGTTAATGGAGTGATGTCCAATCACCTTATGTAACATCAAATTACCTATCAACAGAAAGAGAAAAAGAAGAAAATTTAATTTCAGGTTACTCCAGAAACTATGGCAACCAGGCTGTTTGGCAGCCAAAGGGTGTAAAATCCAGATTAGATAGATGGATGTATTTACATATTCACTTTTACATTAAACAGAGTGGATGACACATCCCTGTATAAAACCTATTATTTAAACACTTCAAGTGAAAAGTGTTAAAATAAATGGCTCATGACTTATGAAGTGTTAAAATAAACGTTTATTTCAACGCTATACATGTCATAAGCCATTTATTTCAACACTCTCTACTTCAGAAGACTTACCCAGACAAGAAGAAAAGATCTCATTTGCTAAGTGTATGTCAAGAGGCCAAGGCGCAGAAGATAAAACCGAAGTTTTGATGCTAGAGCTTCGGTATGTGGAAGTTCAGATCAGAAGGTAGAAGAGGAGGTTTGATGCTTAACATCTGGTAAAAGCTCTGTGGATGTGGTAAACTGTTCATCATCACCACCTACATTGGCTTCATTTAGACATCACATTTCTCTTAAGTCATTCTGAGAGTTTAGGGCATGCCTGAGTATCAACTTATGAATGAAATGCACTGTTTGGGGTATTTCTGCAAAGATAATATATGTTTTATTTTATGTCTCCACTTATTAGAGAAGCCTCATGTAACCAAAGTCTTCAGGGAGCAAAGCTTCAGAGACAAAGGCCTAGTTTCATAAGTGTAAGTGCATACACTTATACAGCGCTTCCTATATGACAAACTCTAGTGTAAGTGTTATACAAATATTAAGTAATTTAATCTTCACAATGTTTAGGCGGGTGATATGGTTTGGCTGTGTCCCCACGCAAATCTCATCTTGTATTCCCACATGTTGTGGGAGGGACCCAGTGGGAGGTACTTAAATCATGGGGGCAGGTCTTTCCCTGCTATTCTCATGATAGTAAGTCTCAAGAGATCTGATGGTTTTATAAAGAGGAGATCCCCTGCACAAGTTCTCTCTCTTTGCCTGCTGCCATTCATGTAAGACGTGACTTACTCCTCTTTGCCTTCTGCCGTGATTGTGAGGCTTCCCCAGCCACATGGAACTGTAAGTCCATTAAACCTCTTTCTTTTGTAAATTGCCCAGTCTTGGGTATGTCTTTATCAGCAGTGTGAAAACAGACTAATACAGAGGGGTAGGTATTTTTATTTCCGCCATTTTATTTTTTTCAGATGGGAAAACAAATCCAGAGTGGCTGAGTAATCTAACGAGGGAAAACTGGTAAGTGGTGGCACCAGGATTTTACCCCAAGCAGTTAGTGTCAGAGTCCATGTTCCTCATCCCTGTGCTAGGTTGAGACTTTCAGCAGCAGAATAGCAGACTGTCTCATACTCTAGAAGTCATGTGGGCTTGAGAAGTCGAGTTCATCATTTCATTTTCAGGTAGCGTCAGCCCAAATGGGTAACAATTTCTCTCCTTTATAAACAAGATCTCCTAGATGAAAATAATTAATGCTATTTCTATAAGAAATTGGTATTGACTAATGACTGTTGATAGTCAATTATGACAGCTTTCAGTTTTGCCTATTTTAAGACTTCGTGTTCCTACCAAAAGTTGAAGGCCTATGGTTGAAGTGGGAACGTTTGAAAGTGACTGAATTATTTCCCTCCAGGATGTCTTTTTATCACCCCCTAATAAAAGCGCTGGTAAAACATTTCCATTGTTAAGCATACCCAATAACAGCAGTCTTTATATTCTGAAACAATGCTGTATTGCTCTCAAGCTTCTCTCTCCCTCCCTTCCTCATCCTTCCTTCTCTCTTTCTTTTATAGATCCCTCTTGATATGGTTTGGCTGTGTCCCCACTCAAATTTCATCTTGAATTGTAGCTCCCACAGTTCCCATGTGTTGTGGGAGGGACCCGGTGGGAGGTAATTGAATCATGGGGGTGTGTCTTTCTCATTCTGTTCTCATGATAATGAATAAGTCTCGTGAGATCTGATGGTTTCATAAGGGGGAGTTCCCCTGTATAAGCTCTCTCTTTGCCTGCTGTCATCCATGTAAGATGTGACTTGCTCCTCCTTGCCTTCCACCATGATTGTGAGGCCTCCCCAGCAATGTGGAACTGTGAGTCCACTAAACCTTGTTTCCTGTATAAATTATCCAGTCTCAGGTATATCTTTATTAGCAGTGTGAAAACAGACTAACACACCTCTCCTCTTAATTCTCTAACATCTCTTCTTTCCTTTATCTCCCATCTTTACCTTACCTCTCCCCTTTCCTCAGACACCTTAGCACTAAGAACAAAATTAAGTGTGGATTGCTTAAAGTCCCTCAGTCTTTATAATTTTATAAATATGTCAATAATTGGAACATATGATGCAAAATCATGTAGTCTACCTGTAATACACATCCTTGTCCACAAACCAGACTTTAAAATATCTATACCCTTCCTCTGCCCACCCACCTTCCCACTTCATACCACACAATGATTACCAACCAGTTCCTTTGGAAATCACAAAGCCAAAAATTGGTAAAAGGAAATCAGAAGACTAAGTGCACTGTGACATATACAAAAAGTGCTTTTAACATACCACAATGGAAAGAAAAATTCTGAGATAATTTTTTATTAGAACATTTGGCATTTCAAAGGAGAAAACTAAATTGTTATAAAATTATGGAATGTACTGAACAAAAAAGTGACATAACTAAAAAACTAATAGGTTGGATAATATTAAAATATACTATATACTCACCTATTTATAAAATCTCTATATTTGCTATCTTGTTATTAGAATACAAACTACTCCAACTAGTAAAACATTGATATTTATTTATACTACATAAATGAGACCTTTTTTTTTTTTTTTTTTTTTGAGACGGAGTCTCGCTCTGTTGCCCAGGCTGGAGTGCAGTGGCCGGATCTCAGCTCACTGCAAG
>NW_012118388.1:570010-570622 GCF_000951035.1 Colobus angolensis palliatus
TAATTGTGATCTAAAAGTAATACCGGCTTAAGTTGCCTTTTGCTCCTTCTTTGTCTCATGTTTCCTCCTCCCTGATGTTTATTTCCTGAGATCAACTCCCAAATAGGCCACTTGCATCCAAGTCCTTGTCTTCAGGCTTTGCTTTTGTAAGAACTCAAACTAAGGCAGAGATACAATGAGGCCTGTTTGTGAAGGGTCCTATACTCTGCATTCAGCATTTTGGACACTTTCTTACAGAAGTGAGAGGGCCTCTGAGAATCTTGAGCAAGGTAGTTACCAGATAAGATTGTATTTTAGACTTTGTATATGATGGTGGTGCTGCATAAGGACCAAAAGGAGAAGAAAGTGAAAGTGATTAGCAGATGGTCATTTAAGAATTGTCTATAAACACAAGGGCCTGGACTAAGTCAAGTTTATATAAGATAGAAAATGACATAAAAGATTTCATTCACAGTCAGAGATGGACTATATAAGGCCTTGTGACTAATTAAAAATACAGAGTAAAAGGGTCCACGGTGTCAAGAGAACTCAGGTTAATGCCATTTACTGTGATACTTTTTAAAGTATTTAGAGGATAACAAATTTGAATTTGGGTAAATACCTGAGGTTAAC